>NC_062542.1:853586-938586 GCF_022655615.1 Tachysurus fulvidraco
TATTCCTTATTTACAACTATTTTGTGAAGAGAAGCAAAAATTTGACACAATAAAGGAAGTGAAATATATTACTCACATTTCACAAGTGAGGGTAAGAGGCAAGTTTACTACAAGACTCTTCTCTGTTCTGGCACCAAGGTGGTGGGATGAACTTCCCCTAGAGGTCCGGACAGCTGAGTCACTGGCTATTTTCAAGCGGCGGTTGAAGACCAACTTATTCAGGAAACACTTCAACTAGCACTTCTTTCTTTATCTTTTGCATTAAAAAAAAACTTTGACACTTTTTCATTGAAACTGAACAAATGTTTTAAACTCATGGTATCTTAGTATGTAACCTAGTGAGCAGCATTAATGTATTCAATGTTAGAGATTTAAGCACTTATGTACGTCGCTCTGGATAAGGGGTCTGTCACATGCTGTAAATGTAAATGTAAATAATGTGTGCGTGTGTGAGTGCGTGTGTGTTTGTGTGTTTGTGTATGAATGTGTAAGAGTGTGTGTGTGTGTGTGTGTGTGTGTGTGTGTGTGTGTGTGTGTGTGTGTTTGCAACCCAGTCACACAAAATAGACACGAAATGTAATCTATTGAGGAGATTTTATCCTTGTTTTATTGCTTTATAGTCTGTAGGGTAATAAACATTATGGTTTCTTTTCTGGGAAAAGCCGTTTTTTCATCTATTTCAGGGTGTCAAAGTAATGTAGTGCTTAAAGTTTAAAAATGAATAACAAATGAGCAAAATTGCTTCTGAGTGGCAGAAAGAAAAACGCTGTGCAGACACGAAAGATGATTAGATCGAAAGTTGTGCTGAGTGACACGAAAAAAAGGAAATTCGTGGCCACTAACACGGATCTATAGATTACATTTCGTCACCTATGTCAGGAACTGCTGTGAGACTGGTTGTGAGACTGGGTTGGTGTTTGTGTGTGTGTGTGTGTGTGTGTGTGTGTGTGTGTGTGTGTGTGTGTGTGTGTGTGTGTGTGTGTGTGTGTGTGTGTGTGGAAATAATCTTTAGAAAATAAACTATATTTCAGCAACACAAAGCTGAGTTCTTACTGAGATGAAGATAAAGATGAAGATAAAAAATTATTCTTCAGATGTTTGATTAATGTTACGGTTCATCCATTGACTCATTGTCTTATACACATAAACACATAAAATACTATTAAAGTGGTACAACACAAGTAAGTAGTAGGTCACACGGCTTTACTGTGTTTAATTACAGACACTGAGAGATTTAATAGAGCTCTAATGAGAAAGAATTCTACTTATGAAGTAACTGAATGTGCTCATAGATCATTATAGACCTTTATAGCCCTGTATAGAAAATGTGTTTTGAATTAATTTTAACTCATTATGAATGTTTTGTGATATGAAGTCTGTGGAACATGTTACATTAACGTACATTTAATATTTATTAAATATTTGTAGTGACACTGTCGATGATATGGTGTATGGCAGTACAGTATATGAACAGAGACAGTGACATGAAGATTATTATATTATTAGAAGTAAAACATTCATGACTTTTTCATCTGGCTTCACCACAGGGATTAGGGTTCGCTCCACTATGTACATCGCCTTGTCCAGCACTCTTACTGGGGACATGTCCCTTCAGGATATATGTTCTGTGGCAGGTTGGTCCTCTCTGCAAACCCTTATCAGTTTATATAACCTGGAACCCACCCCTGGACCTGGAGCCCATAGAGCTAATGATGCTCTGCTCCCAGCTTGTTTGTGCCTTTTCACGACCTCCTGGAGAGCAGTGTTGTATAAAGTACTAGAAAGCAATACTTGAGTAAAAGTACAAGTATCGTACTAGAAAAAGACTTTGGTAGAAGTGAAAGTCACCTTTTAGAATATTACTCAAGTAAAAGTCTTAAAGTATCTGATATTTACTGTACTTAAGTATCAAAAGTCACTTTCTGATATTTAATGTACTTAAGTATTTGAAGTAAAAGTAAAAAGTAAAATCTCAGTGATTTTCAGTAGGTATAAGATCAGGGGCAGTTCTAGGGTTTCATCTTTAGGGGTTTTAGCCCTCAGTGAGAATTTAAAACAAGAAGAGTTTTATATTATATATTATATGACTACATAGTAAGCCAAAAGTTATGGTATTATTAAATGGCAAAAGTGGACACCAAAATTTTATGCATGATGTAATGATGTCAGTCTTGAATCAAATCAGTTCGTGTGTGTGTGTATTCTCTACAAAAAGTGTGTCCAGTGAATGCAGTCATTAATAAACAAATATTCACAAGACAAAGACCAAATCAATAAATGTTATTTTTATTTAGTATTAAATGGATTGTTTGCATTAATATTTTGTTTATGCTACAACTCTGGTAATAAGAATAGTGAAATTTCACTGCTTTTGGTTGCCGTCTTTGTGGCTTTCAATCGATTAACGTTATAGATAAACGCCCCCCGCTCTGACTGCGCGTGCACGCTGCGCGTACCTGTGCTTCTCCGTACAACTTGCGGAGCGTAATACAATCTACGAGCAGTGATACACCAAACCTCCCTTATTGCAGTCACACACATTTCTTCTGAGTTTACTTTGTAGTAACGAGTAACGAAGATGCTTAGTGTAAATATAACGGAGTAAAAGTTTACATTTTATCTAGGAAATGTAGTGGAGTAAAAGTGAAAGTTGACATAAATTTAAATAGCGAAGTAAAGTACAGATACGTGACATTTCTACTTAAGTACAGTAACGAAGTATTTGTACTCCGTTACATTACAACACTGCTGGAGAGACACAGAAAATAAATCCTGCTGTTTAATGGACAAATACAGAAGTAACAAATCTATTTCAGTTTTCTGTTCACACACAGTTTCATTTAGGTGGATGATCACTGTTGGTGCTTGAGGTCTTTAAATGTCTGTCACATGATATCGACCTCTCTCGACTTTATACATCATCATATCTACTGCAGAGATGTGGAACGTCTCCATATTAATGTGCCTTTGGAAAGGGAGATCGTAATCAAAATCATGTCTGATGGTCAAATCTCCAGATAATTTGTGTGTACACTTTACTTCTGGGTCAAAACGGATGTATAAGAAAATGTGTGTGTGTTCAAAAGTGGTCAACTTCCTGTGTTGAACAGTTTGACACCCATGGTGTGAGTTTTGGGTGAATTGTTTTAGTCCAGGAAGTACATTTATTTCTCACACACTGAAGAAGAGATGAAGATGCTGCAGTTGGTTCTGATTCTGCTCGTACTGTCTGGTATGAAACATCATCTCACTCTTAGACAGAATTATTCTTCAGACTTTTATTAAATGCTGATGGATGTTATAGTGTGTAGGTTCACTTACTGCATCATACACACACACACACATACACACACACACACACACACACACACACACACACACACACACACACACACACACACACACACGCACACACACACACACACACACACACACACATACGCACACACACGCGTACACACACACATACACACATACACACACACACACATATACAGTACACACACACATACACACAAACACATACGCACACACGCACACACACGCGCACACAGAGACATAGACACAAACACACACACACATACACATCCACCCACACACACACACACACACACACATACGCACACACACACACACATACACACACACACACACACATACACACACATACACACACACACACAGACACACACACACAGACACACACACACACACGCGCGCGCACACACACACACATACACACGCACGCGCGCACACACACACACACACACAGTCTAATGCTAGTGAACATTTCATTTTGATCTGATGAAAGATTTCTGATTTAGCAGTAAGTAAGTTACAATATCATGATCATTAATAAGAAATAAAACACAACATTAGTAAAATAATTAAAACCATTTAAATTGCTCAGGTCCTGGGCTCTGAGTGCACTGTTACGATCCTGATATACAGAATAAATGATAAATTTGCTTCTTTTAAACACATCATTCAGGATAATTGAACAAGATTATGTCACTACAGGGCTGTGGATTAGAAAGAGTTTTAAACCTTGTTTAGTTTTGCACTCTTACTCATTACATTACGACATCCCCCGAACTACCTCTTGTTTTATTGAAGCTATTACAGTATATTTAGGTGTCATGTCATTATGTACAATGTGTTCTATGTTGGAAGTTAATAGTGTTAGTGTGGGATGTACTGAGCCGATGCTTGTTCCAGTTTCTACATAAAAGTGAAGAGAACTGAATATGAACTCAACAAACATGTTTGTTTTTTAATCTAAAAGATAAATTAGTGAGTAAAATCCAAACTAGTTCTAGATCTAGAAGTGTGAGTTTGTGTGTGTATATTGTGTACATAAACCACAGGTCTGTCGTGTCTCTATCATTAGAAATGAGTTGTCGTGTTTCTTTATAACATTCTATAACTTATAACATCTGATCATTTTTATAACCTATAAAATGTAAACAATGTGAAAAAAGTACTGTACAGATATTAAATAAGTTTTAAATGTGTGTCTTTATTTATCTACACACTGTGTACAGATACACACACAACATATAAAACTTCATCACTCTTTTTTAATTTCTATTTATTTCTACACAGGTGTTTTCACTCAGGACAGTAAATGGGGTGTGAAATATCCTGATAAACCGATCTGTGCTGTGAGAGGATTCAGTGTCTCCATTAAATGTAGTTATTCTTATCCACAAAATCATCAGGTGAAACAAAAGCTTTGGTGCTCGATGAACTCAAACACAGAACACTGTTTAAACCCACCGTATGTTTACGACAGTTCATCAAACACAGAGTCAGACTTTAAGTTCACTGGAGACGACAAATCAGACTGTACTTTATTAATCCACAATGTACAGTTCAGTTATTCTGGAGTTTACAAATTCAGATTTATTACTGATAAGGACAAATACACAGGTGAACCTGGAGCGACTCTACAAGTTACAGGTAAATATTAATTATTAAATTAAGATCCAAATGATTTATTATCTGCATCATTTTCTTTCCTCAACAAAAAGAATAAAGTAAATTATTTTGTTCACATTTTTCTCTAAGTGAAGTGTGAAAGTAAATTTGAGACTATTTTTAATTTGATGAAGAAATCTCATGTAGCTGATGTTTATTATTAAATAACTAGATTTTTATCTGTGTGAGAAATCCTGAGTCACTGACGTGGCGTCTTTCCTGCTCTCTGAAAAAGATTTAAAGGTGTCACTAATCAGACTCAGTGGAAACGGAACCCTTAAACAAGGAGACTCCTTAAATCTGACGTGTGATGTGAGCTGCACACACACTTCCTCACAGTTTGTGTGGTCTAAGAACAACCAGAGTTTAAATACATCAGGACCCGTTCTTCACTTTCCTGCTCTAACCCTGAGGGATTCTGGGGATTACACCTGCACTTGGGGAACCGGTGAGACGTCAAGATCTGAAACCATCAGCCTTCACGTGGGGGGTGAGTCCATCTGCTCACAACATGTGTAAAATTATTAGTGCAGGAAAAAATAAACTTGTATTGACTTCAATATTTAAATGTTCACTAATGTTCTTTCTGTTGAACAAATGAAATCCTAGAAGGTTCAGAAAGTTCTAATTCATGGATCTTCTGGATGGTTGTTGTGGTGACAGCTGGACTGATTTTGGTTGTTGTGATTTTCCGCAGGAGGTAAAACTCCAAAACCATTATTATTATTATTATTATTATTATTATTATTATTATTATTATTATTATTTTTGTGGTTGTTGTTATTATTATTATTATTATTATTATTATTATTATTATTATTATTATTATTATTAACAGTGTGAGTTTTGTGTCTGTTTGTGTGTGATTACAGACACGTCCACACTGAGCCGCTGATGGAGGACGATTCAGACATCTACACCACAGTACAGTACGATACATTCACCATGAACTGATCACACCTTCACACCTCACCTACTTCAGTACACACTTCTGTATGTGAACTTCACCTGAGAGCAAAAAGCTAAAGGATCTGAGCTCCTTATTTCTCTAGAGAGATTTCACAAAGTCATAATGAATTTATAAACCAACTGTGTGTGTGTGTGTGTGTGTGTGTGTTGGTTTCTGTGCGTGTGCGTATGTGTGTGTGTGTGTGTGTGTGTGTGTGTGTGTGTTTGTGTGTGTGTGTGTATGTGTGTGTGTGTGTGTTTTATTCCTCACACCACAGCAATCTTCCCATTTGTATTATATAAAGAATGACACATTATATTTTTTTAATTACATTTTATATCCTGCAACATCCACAAATCCAGTTCCTTCCTGTTCTCCTGTACGTTATAGCAGCTATAAATATTCCTTCCTTTACAAATCTGTCTTTTTTTCTCTCTCTTGATGTTAATTTTTGTAACTACAAACCAGTGTAAACTCCTCTGTCCTGAAGATTAAATAAACTTCACCGCACAGAAAACTTTGTCATATCGACTATTAATACATGTTTATTAATTGTTTTCTGTTCCTGTTAATGAGCTGTTACTATAGAAACGATACAGTATCAGAAGCAGTGCATTAATCTGAATATAAAGCCGTGATGTTCAGCTGCACTAGTGTCTGGTATAGAAACTAAATCAACACCTTCTGACCAATCAGGAGCCGGAACTCAACGGTGCTGAGGTGGAAGGTTGGATTGATGATGAGCTTCAGGTTTATGACCTCTTACTGCTTAATGAATCTTTGTGTATTAATGTAAATGATGAAAGAAGGTTACACTTGTGATAGGGCTGGGCGATAAATCGATTTTATCGATTAACTCGAATGTGTAGTTTACATCGATTTGTTTGAATGAAAATCGGTTTTCTCTTTAACATCTGCTGACGCTCCTCTCTGGGCTCCCATAGTTCCGAATAGACTCAGCCCTCCCTCCCCCCGTCCGTTTGCCATAGAGATACACAAACAACATGGCAGCGAGCAGGAAGAACTCGTTCACAAGAAAGGCACAGTGTCATCTGTCATATGGAATTGGTTCGGTTTTGCGGCGTCAGACGCAGAACACACAAACACCCCGCTGCAAAGTATGTTTAAAGTCTGGTGCTAGCAAAGGTAGCAGTACGACTAATTTACTGCAGCACGCTGTCGAGTGGGAGAGATGTTAAAGACAGCTATATAGACATATAAGTCTTTATATGCGCACACCTAAGAGACAGATTCCAAGGGACCGTCTGCAAAGTGCAAAACCCGAAAAGCGAATACTATAAAAACAGTCAATAACTTCACTGTACTGTTTTTTATTTGAAAAATCATAAAAATTATACAAAAAGACATTTCCCCCAAATATGTGTTGTAGTATACAGTAACTATCAGGACATCAGTGGTGTGTGAGCTGGTGACAGTACAGTGTATTACAGTGAAGTTATTCAGTTTTTATAGTATTCGCTTTTCGGGTTTTGCACTTTGCAGACAGTCCCTTGGAATCTGTCTCAGGTGTGTATATATATATATATATATATATATATATATATATATATATATATATATATATATATATATATTAAATATATATATACAGGAAAAATCTATTTAAATCGTAAATCAATTTTTTTGTGGAAAAAATCAGGGATTTTCATTTTAGGCCATATCGCCCAGCTCTACCTTTTTATATTATCTACATGAGCTTCAAATGAGAAACTGGTATGAATAATCACACCGAGGTCTTTTACTGCTGCACGTGATGTAAAAGAAAGACCATTCAGAGTTACTCTGTCATCAGAAAGCTTACTTCTGACTGTCTGTGGTACAAGTACAAGAACTTCTATCTGTCAGAGTTACGCAGGAGGAAGTGAAAAAGCCTTAGTAAGTGTTTCTTCAGAATAAAAGTGAGAGAGCTTTTCTCAAGCCGCAGGAGTTATTTCTGTTATTTCTCAGTGATGTTGTAACAGGACATTGTTCCTAAGTCCAGGTTCCTTTCTCTTTAGATTACCTCTTTATTTGTTTGTTTGTTTGTTTGTTCCTCGATATATGTTCTGTGGCAGGTTGGTCCTCTCCACAAACCTTATTAGTTTATATAACCTGGAACCCACCCCTGGACCTGGAGCCCATAGAGCTAATGATGCTCTGCTCCCAGCTTGTTTGTGCCTTTTCACGACCTCCTGGAGAGACACAGAAAATAAATCCTGCTGTTTAATGGACAAATACAGAAGTAACAAATCTATTTCAGTTTTCTGTTCACACACAGTTTCATTTAGGTGGATGATCACTGTTGGTGCTTGAGGTCTTTAAATGTCTGTCACATGATATCGACCTCTCTCGACTTTATACATCATCATATCTACTGCAGAGATGTGGAACATCTCCATATTAAGCTAAACCTGCGCAATTTTGCGTAAAATCCCTGGACCTCACACCTACCAGCACCCCTACAGCTCCATTGTTCTCCTGCTTTTGTTGTGCAAATGCCCCCATCACCTGTGAGGCCTGGCTCATTTGCATTTGTTCACTCAGAGTAGCTCAGATCCAAGGCAGGCCAAACCTCTGTCTGTGACAGAAACCTTCACGGCCTATCTATACAAAATAGTCTGTTTGATTTATATAAAAAATGTGTGCTAAGGTTTGTCATTGCCATAGTACATATCATTTTTATTTAACCCTTTTGCAGACCTGGGGTCTATTTGAATCATCTGGAAAGTTTAATGTGTCATAACTTGGGTTTCCTTCCACATATTTGCCTGAAATTTAACAGGATTGTTCCAAATTATGAACTCTGCAAGTAAAATTAATCTTGTCCTCCCGGGTCAATTTGACCCGGCCACATTTAGTGGGGCAATAGGTCACACTTTTGCCCTTTTCAGCGCAATGAACATACATACAGACACAAAAATGCACCAGAGATGGGAAGTAACGGAGTAAAAATACTTTGTTACTGTACTTAAGTACATTTTTCTGGTATCAGTACTTTACTCCACTATTTATTTTCTTTCTACTTTCTACTTTTACTCATTAAATTTTTACACAAATATCTTTTAACATTTTCAAATCGGACTCGTTACTTTTATTATTATTTATTCTCATTGAGCGCAGTTTCCAGCCTATCATCCTATCATTGTGTGGCTTTTTCACCATGTGACTGGTGTACTGTATTATCTGTATTATTTACCTGCTATCAGACATAAGGAAAAGGAATGGTCATGTTCATTCAGAGGGAGTCACCGATGTTAAAATAACTAACAACGAGGACATTCCTGAACACACATGGCCATATGTGAGGGAGATGTTTGTAATAATCGGCGTCAAAAAGGATTCCTGGCGAATGCGTTGCGAATTGTGTCACCCAGGGGGGGTTCTAGCCCTTTTTTAGGGTGGCTTCAGCCCCATCTGTAATCTCAGCCACCCTAAAACTATAAGGATCATTTTTACTTTCATAAATAAATAATAAAAATGACGTTAAAATGCAGGACATGTCGTCGATGGAAAGAAAATTATTTATCAGTTTAATCCAAGAGCGATTTTTGTTTACATTGCTTTTACACGCGTGTGTTGTAGTGTTTCACAGGTGCGTCTTCAGCTGTCTGCTTTATTAGAACGGAGAAGCACAGGTACGCGCAGCGTGCACGCGCAGTCAGAGCTGGAGGCGTTTATCTATAACGTTAATCGGCGGAAAGACGCAAAGACGCAACCAAAAGCAGTGAAATGTCACTATTCTTATTACCAGAGTTGTCATATAATATATAATATAGAACTCTTCTTGTTTTAAATTCTCACTGAGGGCTAAAACCCCTAAAGATGAAACCCTAGAACTGCCCCTGGGGTCAACCCAAAAAACACAAAGTGCTTAATTTAATTAACATTAATTTTGTCATTTGTAAAACATCACAATAATTTTGAGTTGTTTTGAAGGACAGAGCTGGAATCTCCCTACAGTTTGGGATATGGCCTTGGTGATACACTTGGTATACATTATATTTCCAAAAGTATTGGGTCACCTGACCTTTCCTGCTATATGTGGTTGTTTTCTGATCTCATCCCTACTGAACACCTTTGGGATGAATGTGAACGCAGTGCCACCTTTTGTCGTCTGGCTCAGACAGGGCTTCCCAGTACCACGGTGCATCTACTGTGGAGGCATGTTGGGTTCTTGTTCCGTCTCAAAATTCACTTTTGGTGTTATTCATTGATGGCCAATGAAAATGAAATTACATAATTTTATTCTGTATGTGTAAGAACATGTCAAAAGCCATGGACCATAACTTCACTCAGCTTATGACATTTGTCTTTTTTCATTCTTTCCCAAGTAAGGGATGTCTCATACACACCCTTACTGTTCCAAACACACTCCTCATGTCTCATACACACTCCTCTGCTAGGCAAAGGCATATCAAAAGTGTATCAAAAGGCATTATGAAATGCAATGCCCAATTTGTGTGTGTGTGTGTGTGTGTGTGTGTGTGTGTGTGTGTGTGTGTGTGTGTGTCTGTGTGTGTCTGTGGTGTGTGAGTGTGTGTTTTGGGTGCGTGTGTTAGTGGTTAGTATGTAGTAGTTAGTATGTTCGTTGCGCTGAAAAGGGCAAAAGTGTGACCTATTGCCCCACTAAATGTTCTTAATTCTTAATTACTAACTACAAATTACATCTTCAACAAGTCTAATTAGATTAATGTAATAATTATCTATAGAAAGTATTTGTCTACTTATTCATTTGGTCTATTTACTTATTAATTACTTTCTCAATCCCAAATCAACCTGAACCACTTGAACAATAAGAGACAAGAAACTGCACTTCTAATGCACAATATACAATTGCATGAATTATCCTTGAATTGAACAAAGTGTGTAACTAGAGGGAGAAGGTTACATTAAAAATATACCTTTTAAATGTATATAGGTTTTTTTTTTAATACATGTTCATATTCTCCATATGCTTGCATAAGCACTTCCAGTTCTGATGGTGAGAAATATGCAGACCTTTTTTTTTGTCTGACGCTTTTTGAATGTATCTTCCAGGGTCTTTGTACAAGTAAGAGGCCATGTTTCTGCTTCAAGCTAAAGTTAATACAGGATTCGAAAACCCACAGCAGAAAATAAATCCTGCTGTTTAATGGAAAAATACAGAAGTAACAAATCTATTTCAGTTTTCTGTTCACACACAGTTTCATTTAGGTGGATGATCACTGTTGGTGCTTGAGGTCTTTAAATGTCTGTCACATGATATCGACCTCTCTCGACTTTATACATCATCATATCTACTGCAGAGATGTGGAACATCTCCATATTAATGTGCCTTTGGAAAGGGAGATCGTAATCAAAATCATGTCTGATGGTCAAATCTCCAGATAATTTGTCTGTACACTTTACTTCTGGGTCAAAACGGATGTATAAGAACATGTGTGTGTGTTCAGAAGACCACAACATCCTTTTTTAACAGTTTGACACCCATGGTGTGAGTTTGTAGATATTTTGGGTGTATTGTTTCAGTCCACTAAGTACTTTTACTTCTCACACACTGAAGAAGAGATGAAGATGCTGCAGTTGGTTCTGATTCTGCTCGTGCTGTCTGGTATGAAACATCATCTCACTCTTAGACAGAATTATTCTTCAGACTTTTATTATATGCTGATGGATGTTATAGTGTGTAGGTTCACTTACTGGATCACACACACACACACACACACACACACACACACACACACACACACACACTTACACACATACACAAACACACACACACACACACACACACACACACACACACACACACACACACACACACACACACACACAGTCTAATGCTAGTGAACATTTCATTTTGATCTGATGAAAGATTTCTGATTTAGCAGTAAGTAAGTTACAATATCATGATCATTAATAAGAAATAAAACACAACATTAGTAAAATAATTAAAACCATTTAAATTGCTCAGGTCCTGGGCTCTGAGTGCACTGTTACGATCCTGATATACAGAATAAATGATAAATTTGCTTCTTTTAAACACATCATTCAGGATAATTGAACAAGATTATGTCACTACAGGGCTGTGGATTAGAAAGAGTTTTAAACCTTGTTAAGTTTTGCACTCTTACTCATTACATTACGACATCCCCCGAACTACCTCTTGTTTTATTGAAGCTATTACAGTATATTTAGGTGTCATGTCATTATGTACAATGTGTTCTATGTTGGAAGTTAATAGTGTTAGTGTGGGATGTACTGAGCCGATGCTTGTTCCAGTTTCTACATAAAAGTGAAGAGAACTGAATATGAACTCAACAAACATGTTTGTTTTTTACTCTAAAAGATAAATTAGTGAGTAAAATCCAAACTAGTTCTAGATCTAGAAGTGTGAGTTTGTGTGTGTATATTGTGTACATAAACCACAGGTCTGTCGTGTCTCTATCATTAGAAATGAGTCGTCGTGTTTCTTTATAACATTCTATAACTTATAACATCTGATCATTTTTATAACCTATAAAATGTAAAAAGTGTGATAAAAAGTACTGTACAGATATTAAATAATTTTTAAATGTGTGTGTGTGTGTGTGTGTGTGTGTGTGTGTGTGTGTATCTACACACTGTATACAGATACACACACAACATATAAAACTTCATCACTCTCTTTTAATCTCTATTTATTTCTACACAGGTGTTTTCACTCAGGACAGTAAATGGGGTGTGAAATATCCTGATAAACCGATCTGTGCTGTGAGAGGATTCAGTGTCTCCATTAACTGTAGTTATTCTTATCCACAAGGTCATCAGGTGAAACAAAAGCTTTGGTGCTCGATGAACTCAAACACATATAAGTGTGAAGCCCCACCGTATGTTTACGACAGTTCATTAAACACCAAGTCAGACTTTGAGTTCACTGGAGACGACAAATCAGACTGTACTTTATTAATCCACAATGTACAGTTCAGTTATTCTGGAGTTTACAAATTCAGATTTATTACTAATGTGACTGGTGGTAAATGGACAGGTGAACCTGGAGCGACAATACAAGTTACAGGTAAATATTAATTATTAAATTAAAGATCCAAATGATTTTTTATCTACATCATTTTCTTTCCTCAACAAAAGGAATAAAGTAAATTATATTGTGAAAGTAAATTTGAGTCTAGTTTTAATTTGATGAAGAAATCTCATGTAGCTGATGTTTATTATTGAATAGATTTTTATCTGTGTGAGAAATCCTGAGTCACTGACGTGGCGTCTTTCCTGCTCTCTGAAAAAGATTTAAAGGTGTCACTAATCAGACTCAGTGGAAACGGAACCCTTAAACAAGGAGACTCCTTAAATCTGACGTGTGATGTGAGCTGCACACACACTTCCTCACAGTTTGTGTGGTCTAAGAACAACCAGAGTTTATATACATCAGGACCCGTTCTTCACTTTCCTGCTCTAACCCTGAGGGATTCTGGGGATTACACCTGCACTTGGGGAACCGGTGAGACGTCAGGATCTGAAACCATCAGCCTTCACGTGGAGGGTGAGTCCATCTGCTCACAACATTCCTGAAGATTTAATATCAGACTAACACGACCTGCTCTTACGCTTCTGTAGCAAGTGACATTTTTAATTCTGTTGACTTTTTTTAACAGGTTTTGATCAATGGAAAATCTGGATCATTATTTTGATTATTGTGATTTTGGTGATCGTAGCCACTGTAATTTATCTCAGGTAAATTTAATTGGTGAAACATTTACTTAATACCAATTCCCAAATCAAATGATCTTTAGACCCTTATTCTACGTTCTATTTGGGAAAAGTGCAGGACATTTAAATCAGGACCATAGAGTTCATTAAAAAGAGAGAGCTGTAACTGTGCACTGTGTGTTTTACTGCTTCCAACAGGAGGAAACGTGAGAGAGGTGAAGAGAACGCACAGGTATGAGCTTTAGAAAGAAATCACAAACTCAGCATTAACACAGCATGAGTGAGTGTGAACACAGGAACACTTCAGAAGTGATTGTGATTATTATTATTATACTTCTTATGTTACCAGGATGGAGCAAACACACACGATAAACAGCCGAAGCCACAGCCGAGCTCTGTTCCTCAACTAGATGATGAAACATTGCCTGAGGAGGAAGTGACTTACGCGAGAGTGTGTGTCAAAGACAAGAAAGTAACACAAGGGTGAGTGCTAAAGTCTGTCTCACACTTATCACCAAAAACAACTAAAGTGTCCAACACAAAAAATGTGTGTGTGTGTGTGTGTGTGTGTGTGTGTGTGTGTGTGTGTGTGTGTGTGTGTGTGTGTGTGTGTGTATTGTGCTTTGGATTTTAGGTGTGCCAACACCGAGCAACAGAAGGAGGATGATAATGTCATCTACAGCACTGTCATTAAATCCTGATCACATTATTACATCTCCATCAAACTCATCAGATCTGTAAAGATTTCTGTGGGAACCTGTGAGAAGTTTAATATGAATATAAAATACATCTCATCAATTCCAGATTAGTGTTTATTCATATCATTAAGTGAGAGTATCTCAGTGTTTGACCCTTGATTAGAACATTGCCTTTAGTTTAATATTCACTCTGGCTTTTATTCCTTCATTAATTGTTCAGTCATGAGCAGAACATCATGTACACACACATGAGCAATATAGAGCAATGAGCAGCCAGTATGACTACAGGAACCAGAAGGAACTTCTCACTTAACCGCTGTTAAAAAAAGTTCCTCTAAAGTGATAGAGTTCAAACACCAGCAGATCTGTTTTTCCAGTCTCCTAACATTGTATTTAAAAAAAAACAAAACCCTTAAAAATAATTTGAATTTCGATAAAGTAAATGTGGTTTCAGCTGTTTACCATATTGTTTATAGTGCAGGGACATTTTTACTCAAAAGATTATAAATTCTGATTCTCTGTGACCATTAATGCAGGGGCTAAATCACAGAAATCACATCACTGTACATTCTTAACTATAGAACTTGTAGATGCTTTTGTAAAGTCATTAATAAAT
Source organism: Tachysurus fulvidraco (assembly GCF_022655615.1). Classification (NCBI taxonomy): domain Eukaryota; kingdom Metazoa; phylum Chordata; class Actinopteri; order Siluriformes; family Bagridae; genus Tachysurus; species Tachysurus fulvidraco. Next base: position 868,513 of record NC_062542.1, read on the forward strand.
GTTACCGGTAATTTCTTATTTTAATGGATCGTGGGATTCTGCATGAGAACCTTAAACCTCTGTTTATTAGACATTATGACTGTTTCATGGAACACATCACTTTATCAACTTCTAGGCTGTTTAATGCAGGACAGTGATGTAATTTTTGGACTCCAGACTTTACGGATGTCTCAGATTTCTTCATTCGATTCACTGATCCTGTTGTGTACGTCGTGTCTTTCATAAAAAATAAAATCTCAATGCTTCTTAGACTTGTTGTATTTTTGTGAGTCCATGTGTGTTTTAGACATTTGGTTTAATTAAGTTTCCATTACTGTCATTTTTTCCAGAGACACAATGGAGCTGCTTCATTAGCTTCTTTATAACCAGTCAATTAGACAGACCATTAAACCACACACACTTTAATTAATGTACAATAAACTATTTAAATAAAATAACTTTTTTTTTTACGTTGTTGTTACATCTGCTGTGTAAAGGATCTGGTGCATGATGTAGTATCAAAATTACTTACAATATATAAATATAATATTAAAATGATCACTTTGTCAGTAGTTAAATCTCATTAAAATGCCTGAACCTCATTAAATCTTGTCTTTTTTTTTTCAAAATTAGAACTGAATCATTTTATAAACTGCCTCTAAGAATCAGTCAAAATGAGAACATTTAATAGAGCAAGTAAAAAATGTATATAATAACATCAGAGCCACAGACAAACATGAACATTACAGAATTAATAAATATAAATACTTACAAAAAAATCTGAATGCATGACTCATTACATTTAAAACCGACCTTGAGCACAATGTATCCTTATGACCAGCAGATGTCGCTTGTGTGCTCTGTGAGTACCTTAGACTTTGTTACTGGATATTACAGATACTGGATGTTCACTGGTACATAATTAAAGCCAACACAGACTCAGATAAAGTCCAGTCTTTATACACAACTAATTCAGGGTCTTTAATCACCAGATGTTAATAAACTGATGCTTTTTGTACAGCAGACACACTGAAACCTTTAACATAAAACTTACTTAATAACTGAAATCAAATTTATGCATATAATTCACACACAACAAAAAAAAGAAATGAATTTGAAGAAACGCCTCAGGAAAGTGTAAAACAATGTGTCAGTACTGATACTGATACAGGCTTCCTCTCCAAAGTAACTCTGACATGTTGATAATCAAATTGAACGATTCATGGGGACATTTTCACACTTCTTTATTTAGACACTTCACATATATTTCACTCTTTTTTTTAAACATAAGGACTTTCTACAAGTACGTTCTTATTTTTTTGTACATTTTTTTTAACTTTATCATACTATTAACATGATGTCACTTCACCTCATGTTTGCTGTATAGGTTTTATTACAACATGTTGAAATTGAACCTTGACCTCAGACCACAAGTTCTCACATGAAAAATATTCTCACTTCCCAATATTCCAGCCCAAATCATCACTCCACCTCAGTCATGTTGGAACATGGTGGCAATTCAGCACCCATCCATCCATCTGGACCATCAAGTGTAGCACAGCATTCATCATTCCTGAATGTCTCACATGATTACTGATGGAAATTATTTGATCATGATGTGCATTTACACGTCTATAACAAGTGACATGTTCAGATAATATTAATAATATAATAATATAAATGCTTTGGTGGAAGGTGCAGGCAGCCATGGTCTAGGGCCACCACCAGATGGAGACAAAGAGCAGCTTCGATGTAATTGGTGGTAACCTGCTCCACCTGGACCTGGATTATTTAAGGCCTTACAGCTCGTTCAGTCACTCAGTCTTGTGATCACCTTGTGAGGGTGAGACTCAGCCGTGTTGGTGAAGTGAAAACTCTGGGTTTTCCGTTTCAGAAAGGGAGGTATGTTAAACCTAGTGATGGCGAAGTGAAGCTTTCTTGAAGAAGTGAAGCTTTCAACCCAGTTGTATCGGAAAAAGGTTCATTACTCAAAGCTTTTCAAATCAGAGCTCGATGAGGACCTCTGCTGGTGAAAGTGCTATCACTGAATGTTCCACAACCAAACAACGTATTAATTTTAGAAACAAAAATTAATGAATTGACAAATTAAGGAAAGATTAATAAATAAATGAATCAATATATTAAATACATGACCAAAGCATGTTCCATTGCATACGCATGTTAACTCCAAACAAAAATGTAATTAAGAGAACTTTTTGTATGGTGAATGTGGACATTTAGACTGTTTTTAAAAAAAAATCAAACTCATGAATGTTGAAGGTACATAAGTGCAACTTCAATGAAAATCGTTTAATTTTTTTTGACTCCTGCCTCGGAGCTTCGGTGTCACCGGTAACATCACTAACTCAGAGTCCGTTACCATAGTGACTTACGCTATCCTGCATTCTGTTTTTACCCCGCCTCGCTGACAGTCCATCACTCCAGCATTTGTGGTAAATCCTCTCTCTTTTCATCTGCTTTTCGTCTGCCACAACAAAACTAATCCGGTCTCCAAGCACCACCTTAAGCAGTGTAGTGGTAGGTTTCCCCTAGACCTGTGCGGCACCCTGTGTGGCTTTGCCTCAGTTATTAGGGCTCGCTTCACCTTGACTAGCACTCTTGCTGGGGACATTTCACTCCTGGATATTTGTTCTCCAGCAGGTTGGTCCTCTCCACACACCCTTATCAGGTTATATAACCTGGACCTGTAACCCACCCCTAGAACTTTGAGCCCACCCCTGGACCCTGAGCCCACTGAGCTTGTTTGTGCCTTTTCATGGCCTCGGGGATAGTTTGTTTTACTCTTACACCAGACCTCAAGTGTCTAGAACAATATCGCCATCCAGTGGTGGAAACCTGAACCTCGGGATAGTGTCCAATTTTTATTTTCTCTTTACTGAACATTTGTAATAAAGCATCTGTTTAATCAGGCTCCTCTGGGTGTGAATTCATGGGTGTGTTTTAAACATCAACCTTCTAAAAAAGAAGTAATCAAATGATTTAGAACTTAGACACAAGTTTATTGTTCTGTAAGTGTAAAAGATGTGGTTTAACACAGAAGCTGGAAGTATTTACTCAATATGCCATGTATACAGATAAGTGTGTGTTGGTTGTGTTGCAGGTTGTGTTTCGATTTTTTGTGTATCAGTTTTATATTAACTAGAAACTTCATGAACATTTCAGTGACAAATCAGTGCGTACTGCATCCTGTTGAGTAGCAGCTCACTTCGAGCACAACATACAGGAGAAAGGAGGATAGACTTCTACTCTAATTTACATATAAAACATCAAACAACTGTATAAATCTTATACTTAAAAAAAAATCTAGAAAATGATAGAATCTTATAGAAATCTAACATAAAGTTATCGAAACTAGAAACGTTAACACAATAAACAGCCATCTATCATTAAATGAAGTGCATATTTTAAGGCAAAGAGGAAATTGACAATATTTTAAGCTGAGCATGAGGTGTGAAACTGTGATCAGTTCACTGTCTTATACATTAGTGTAGATTGCAGAGTCATCCTCATCCTTCTGTACGTTGGTGTAGGTAGCAGAATAGCCCTCGTTATTCTGCTCGGTGTGGACACGCCTGTGATCAAACACAAAAAGGTTTATGAAGGACAGATGATGTGAATTGCTGTTAAAATCACAATTATATGCTTTATGTGAGAAAGTATTTTTAAACTCTGTAGATTATATTGTATAAAACATGCTGAGATTGACCTCCTTTTGTGAATCACAGCTCCTGTGATGACGACAATCACTCCGGTAGTCACACAAGCAATGACCAACATCAACAAACGTTCTGAATGTTCAGTGTCGTCATCTGTTTAATGCAGCGATGTTTAACATGTCGATATTATCTGAACATGTCACTTGTTATAGACGTGTTAATGCACATCATGATGAAATTATTTCCATCAGTAATCATGTGAGACATTCAGGATTTTTGTGAGCAGATGGACTCACCCTCCACGTGAAGGCTGATGGTTTCAGATCCTGACGTCTCACCGGTTCCCCAAGTGCAGGTGTAATCCCCAGAATCCCTCAGGGTTAGAGCAGGAAAGTGAAGAACGGGTCCTGATGTATTTAAACGCTGGTTGTTCTTAGACCACACAAACTGTGAGGAAGTGTTTGTGCAGCTCACATCACACATCAGATTTAAGGAGTCTCCTTGTTTAAGGGTTCCGTTTCCACTGAGTCTGATTAGTGACACCTTTAAATCTTTTTCAGAGAGCACGAAAGACGCCACGTCAGTGACTCAGGACTGAGAGGGTGATGATAATTATAATACAGTCAAGTACTAAAGTCTGAATCCAGCTCCATAAACTGTTTTGTACATCTTTGTTGACTAACTGCTTTAGGGGACGTACAGTAGATTAAATTAGAGCACTTTTAGACCAAACAGATTAAACAAACAAATCTTTCTCAAAATCATTATATTTACCTGTAACTTGTAGAGTCGCACCAGGTTCACCTGTCCATCTACCACCGGTCACGTTAGTAATAAATTTGAATTTGTAAACTCCAGAATATCTGAACTGTACATTGTGGATTAATAAAGTACAGTCTGATTTGTCGTCTCCAGTGAACTCAAAGTCTGACTTGGTGTTTGATGAACTGTCGTAAACATACGGTGGATATAAACACCAATCTGTGTTTGAGTTCATCGAGCACCAAAGCTTTTGTTTCACCTGATGACCTTGTGGATAAGAATAACTACAGTTAATGGAGACATTGAATCCTCTCACAGCACAGATCGGTTTATCAGGATATTTCACACCCCATTTACTGTCCTGAGTGAAAACACCTGTGTAGAAATAAATAGAGATTAAAAGAGAGTGATGAAATTTTATATGTTGTGTGTGTATCTGTACACAGTGTGTAGATATACAAACACACAGACATTTAAAAATTATTTAATATCTGTACAATACTTTTTTATCACATTTTGTACATTTTATAGGTTATAAAAATGATCAGATGTTATAAGTTATAGAATGTTATAAAGAAACACGACGACTCATTTCTAATGATAGAGACACGACAGACCTGTGGTTTATGTACACAATATACACACACAAACTCACACTTCTAGATCTAGAACTAGTTTGGATTTTACTCACTAATTTATCTTTTAGAGTAAAAAACAAACATGTTTGTTGAGTTCATATTCAGTTCTCTTCACTTTTATGTAGAAACTGGAACAAGCATCGGCTCAGTACATCCCACACTAACACTATTAACTTCCAACATAGAACACATTGTACATAATGACATGACACCTAAATATACTGTAATAGCTTCAATAAAACAAGAGGTAGTTCGGGGGATGTCGTAATGTAATGAGTAAGAGTGCAAAACTTAACAAGGTTTAAAACTCTTTCTAATCCACAGCCCTGTAGTGACATAATCTTGTTCAATTATCCTGAATGATGTGTTTAAAAGAAGCAAATTTATTATTTATTCTGTATATCAGGATCGTAACAGTGCACTCAGAGCCCAGGACCTGAGCAATTTAAATGGTTTTAATTATTTTACTAAAGTTGTGTTTTATTTCTTATTAATGATCATGATATTGTAACTTACTTACTGCTAAATCAGAAATCTTTCATCAGATCAAAATGAAATGTTCACTAGCATTAGAGTGTGTGTGTGTGTGTGTGTGTGTGTGTGTGTGTGTGTGTGTGTGTGTGTGTGTGTGTGTGTGTGTGTGTGTGTGTCTGCGTGTGTTGGTGTATCTGTGTTCGTGCGCTTGTGTGTGTGTGTGTGTGTGTGTGTGTGTGTGTGTGTGTGTGTGTGTGTATGATCCAGTAAGTGAACCTACACACTATAACATCCATCAGCATATAATAAAAGTCTGAAGAATAATTCTGTCTAAGAGTGAGATGATGTTTCATACCAGACAGCACGAGCAGAATCAGAACCAACTGCAGCATCTTCATCTCTTCTTCAGGAACAGCTTGAGATTTGAGAAGTATGAGCTGGAGCATGATATTTGAGAAGTAGAAGATGTTCCTGGAAGAAAAAAGGCAAAGTTTGCACTTAATTTAGCTTTAAACCATAGAACAGGAAGATGATCAGAGTCCTCAGTCAGTATTTATATCCACATACATACAGCGGTTAAAATATTGAACACGTCAACATTTTTCCCACTAAATATGTTTCTGAGCCATGAAATTTTCACCAGATGTTGGTAACAACTTAAATTATCTATACAAAGAAAACAAAACAAATAAGTTCAGAAAATAAATTACGTACTAAAATGGAATGACGGAGAAAGGGAGTTGCAGAAAGCTTGGAAAGACAAGACACCAGCTGAAATCTATTAGTAATTAGAAACCAGTCCTGCTGCTTGTCAGTGGACATTAACATCAGCTGGTTCAGTCCCAACTGATGCCCTATAAAAAAGGTGTCACACAACCAGACATTGACCCCAAACACACAAGGAAACTCAAATTTATTTTAATGATAATTGAACATTTAATAAAGATGCTAGAACAGTCCAGCATATCACCTGACCCAATAGAAAATCTATGGAAAGGTCTAAAGATCACAGTTTATAGAAAAACTCCAAATAACCTTCAAGAATTAAAGACTATTTATGTGGAAGAATGGGCCAAAATCATTTGAACTTATTTATTTATTTATTTATTTATTTAATTATTTATTTATTTATTTATTTATTTTGTATGGTTACTTGGCTTGTTACCGACATCTGGTGAAAATTTAATGTCTCAGAAAATATATTTACTGAGAAAAATGTTGACCAATGTTATTCAATACATATTTTATCTGCTGTACATAAGGACTTTTGTCCAAACCTTATATATCAGTCTTATCTTTATTTAAATATATATTTATTATATGTAAATGAATCACAGGTTTAAATTTGGACACATGCATTTATAAAAGATTTAAAAGTCTGTGGGGACAAAATGCTGAGTGAGCTGCTGCACATCTTCCTCTTATAAACGGTTCTTGTGGTGTTCTAGATATAGTTTGGTCAATTCTTCATTTCAAACAGCTTTCAGTGCTCAGCATCGAGTCAATGATCACAGTGTGTATATTTAAAGCCATTAGTGAGTGTGTGAAGTTGTTCCTGAAAACGAGATGAAGACACTGCACACGGTTCTGATTCTGCTCGTGTTGTCTGTATGAAACAGTCACATGGGTGTGTGTGAGAAACGAAGCTTTGGACGTCATTGGTCACGTGATTTTACCAGAACGAATCAAGCTTCAATACAAAGCTTCAATGAAAATCGGTTCAATTTTTTGACTCACGCCTCGGAGCTTCGGTGTCACCAGTAACATCACAAACTCAGAGTCCGTTACCATAGTGACTTACTCTGTGAACCTAACCTGGTCAGGAGCAGGTTTTCTTCTGTAAACTCAGAGTTTCTTTCGGTCTCCTCCCCTTTTTTTAAACAGGAAGCGATGTTTAAACACATCATTCATTGCACACATTTCAGTAGAGAGTTTCTAAGGGAATGAAATGTCCTTTTATGGACGATCCTGTTTACGAAGAGGCTTTATTAATTCGTAGGGAGTTACATTTACATAGGGACAGGATTTTGAGGCCCAGAGTGGATTTTTGGTCTTATGCATTTTATTTGAGCGGTCAACAATTATCTTCACAGTCAATAAAATACATCCATAATCTCATCCATCCTCACATCAGAAACATCAGCCATCACGGCCGTGCTCTGACATCCGAGCAGATGCTTTGCTTTGCCTTACGTTTCTGTGCAAATGGTAGTTTTGTGTATAACATCGAGGATGCAGAACATATTAGTAAGGCTACTGTTTGCAGAGTGTTCATGAAAGTGTGTCTCACTCTTAAGCGCTTTCTGACAATTTTTGTGTTGTTTCCTGATAAAATAAAATACTGTTCTTCCGGTTAAACTAAAACAGTCTAGCAAGCCAGAAGAAGAGGAAGAAGAAAAGGTAGAATAACTACAGAGTTCCTACTCGCCCTTGGTGCTTGGACCCCTAATTACAATGAAGAAATCACACGAATTTAGACTTAATTAGAGAATCAATTCCTTTGTAATAAATATAACACTGGCTCTATTGGGGACGATAATGTCACAGCTCGACTAAGCAACGTCTGGGACGATTTATAACTGGACAGCTGACTGGCACTCAGTTTGGTTTATCAACTTAAGCCATGTGTGTAACTCTTATTCCTTTCTTATAGCACCCCACCACCCCACTACCTCTTTATCAATAAAAATAAATGACAAAATGTAAGAGTTTAAATGCCCTTCTTAACAGGATGTGTACAGCAAATAAATGTCCTGTGATATTAACAAGTCTTAAATCCTAAAGAATTACATGCATTGGGAAAATGTATGATGAGGTTTTATGATGATGTCTAAATAAAACTCATCTGCATTGGAGTTGAATGAGGTGTGAAAACATCATCACTTTGTGGTCTCTTTCCAACACACAGACATTTAAAAATATAAGCGAGTCTGTTGAGGAAACGATGAATGTTTCTAGCTGTGATGGCGTCAGTGAGAACAGGAACTAAAGTCATGTCACAGATGTTCAAGAGCAATAGAACGTAATTATAAACTTTTAATAAGTTCATGTTTTTTTCAAAGTGTTCATATTCTTTAATAATGAAAACTGGCCGATTGTGGTGGTGTAAGATGGTGTAAGCCCATGTGGTAGGCATTTGCATCGGTCTGTGTTTGAGTTCCTCAAGCACCAAAACTTTTGTTTCACACAATGTAGCATAAAAGATTCTGCCAGGTCTGTCACAGTGGGTACTGGATGATGTGGGAAAGGGCTACAGAATCCAGTATGTCTCTTCCTTCTCCTTTCAGGTTGTGCTGCCACTGTTGTTGGCACAGACCAAACCTTGTACCTTCAGGAGGAACTTTTCTTGTATCTAAGAAAGGAAGCATAGAACATATTCCCCTTCCAGGTTGAGCCTTTGGCTTCACAGCTGGCATTTCCTGGGTCCCAAGAAGGATGAGGGCTGCATCCAGTTTTGGACCTGTGTGTTCTGAATTGCATGTTAGAAGTTCGAGCTAACATTCACAGTCATTGTGTCACAGATCAGGTCCAAGGACTAGTTTTTCAATGACATTCCTTCAGGGCTACCATTGCTGTAAGTCTCATGCCTGTTCTCTGTTCTCTCACTTTCTGTATGGTGCCAGTCAGCTGAGTCTGTCCTGCAGACCGCATCTCCCCTCCTGTGGTCCTGGAAGAGCTGGACTAAGCCTTGTTTGAGCCAGTGAAGTCAGCCTCTGAGGAGTTTCTGACCCTGGAAACAGCTCTGCAATTAGCCGGTCATTTGTTCTTTCTGCAGGTCTTATGCCTTCTGCCCCACAAGTCGGTGGAGCAGGAGATTCTGCACCTGCTGTGCCGGGTTCTGGGTCTCAGAATTTACGTCCATCACTCCAGCATGTGGGGTAAATTCTCTCTCTTTTCGTCTGCTTTTGCGGTCGCAACAAAAGCAATCCGGTCTCCATGCAGCACCTTATGCAGTGTAGTGGTAGGTTTCCCCTAGACCTATGCAGCAGGCTGTGTGGCTTCACCTCAGGGATTAGAGCTCACTTCATTATGTACATCGCTTTGTCCAGCACTCTTAATGGGGACATTTTCCTCTTGGATATATATGATCTGTGGCAGGTTGGTCCTCTCTGCAAACCCTTATCAGTTTATATAACCTGGAACCCACCCCTGGACCTGGAGCCCATAGAGCTAATGATGCTCTGCTCCCAGCTTGTTTGTGCCTTTTTTACGACCTCCTGGAGAGACACAGAAAATAAATCCTGCTGTTTAATGGAAAAATACAGAAGTAACAAATCTATATCAGGTCTCTGTTCACACACAGAAAACAGTTCACACTCCATATTCTCTCTTTGGCTCTCAACGAAGGCGGTCGCATTTGCTCTCCTTCTCCTCCCCCTTAACTTCCCTGCTTTGCTCCTCTCGTCCTGTCTATTGTCTTATACTTTGAGAGACTCTCTCCGCACTGCTCTCCAAACTAAAAAATCTAAATGGATTTGATCAACTGGTCTCTCAGCACGATTGACAGCATCTTCTCGACAAGAAGCTTGGGTTCGGGGGAACCTGACTGCCCTGCCGGAACGTTCACAGCTGGCTATACACGTGGGAGAGGTGGCGGGTTGTGTGACTGGCAGCTCTTTCCGTGGAGGACATTCTACCTATTCGGAACCATGATAACAGGTTTTCTGGTGATTGGATTAGGCATTGCCCTGGTTTATCGAGAAATTCAGAACAAATGGATCGATTCAGAGACCAGAATGGACTGAGTGTAGTCGTGTATTGGAATTGGAATGCGTCTACTCGCCCCAAGACCAAACAATCCCAATCTTATCTGCGTTCGGCTCCCCTCAACTAGCACTGGATTAGCCAAGGCCCGCTGTTGGAACAACAACTCCCCCAGAAGAGCACGGCAGTGAGACTCTTTTGCGTCCCCCCCCCCCACTTCCACAGACACCTGCTGATTGTTGACTCTGTCTAGGACCTGATCAAGGCTGTCTCCATGGCAATTTGCTGTGTATCGCTATGACAATCTTGCGGATTGAGGCACCTAGATTTGATGCCGGGAGCAGCGACTCTCCAGATCTACACATACAAGAACTTTTACATACACACACACACACACACACACACACACACACACACACACACATATAAATATATGCATTCACCCCCACCACCCCATCCCACGCATTTGCCGCATTGTACCGCCAGTCTGACAAGCGGTTTTGTGACCAGCGCCAAGAATGGTTGCAAGGCCGGATGGCTGCTTTCCTGTGCTGGGTTACCTCCACCCCCCACTCCCCTCCCCTGTTGCAAGTCATGTGGTTTTATGGCATACTGATTATGTGCTTATGTTACTGAGGTGTTTTTCCTGTACCCCTCCCTCATGTTATGCTATATTTTGTCCTCAATGTCCTTACGTCCTTACATCCCCCCCTGTTTTCCTGTTCTGCCCCCCCTCCTTGTCATATTGTATGTATTGTATGTATGGGCAGGTTGATGGCTAATTTTGACGGTACCTGTGACCAGTGACAATAAAGGCTACTACTACTACAGTTTCATTTAGGTGGATGATCACTGTTGGTGCTTGAGGTGTTTAAATGTCTGTCACATGATATCGACCTCTCTCGACTTTATACATCATCATATCTACTGCAGAGATGTGGAACGTCTCCATATTAATGTGCCTTTGGAAAGGGAGATCGTAATCAAAATCATGTCTGATGGTCAAATCTCCAGATAATTTGTCTGTACACTTTACTTCTGGGTCAAAACGGATGTATAAGAACATGTGTGTGTGTTCAGAAGAGGTCAACTTCCTGTGTTGAACAGTTTGACACCCATGCTGTGAGTTTGTAGATATTTTGGGTGTATTGCTTTAGTGCAGGAAGTACTTTTATTTCTCACACACTGAAGAAGAGATGAAGATGCTGCAGTTGGTTCTGATTCTGCTCGTGCTGTCTGGTATGAAACATCATCTCACTCTTAGACAGAATTATTCTTCAGACTTTTATTATATGCTGATGGATTTTATAGTGTGTAGGTTCATTTACTGATTCATACACACACACACACACACACACACATACGCACACACACATACACACAAACGCACACACACGCACACACACACACATACACACACAGACACACACACGCACAGACATACACACACACACATACACACACACACATGCACACACACACACACACACACACACAGACACATACACACACACACACACACACACACACACAGTCTAATGCTAGTGAACATTTCATTTTGATCTGATGAAAGATTTCTGATTTAGCAGTAAGTAAGTTACAATATCATGATCATTAATAAGAAATAAAACACAACTTTAGTAAAATAATTAAAACCATTTAAATTGCTCAGGTCCTGGGCTCTGAGTGCACTGTTACGATCCTGATATACAGAATAAATAATAAATTTGCTTCTTTTAAACACATTATTCAGGATAATTGAACAAGATTATGTCACTACAGGGCTGTGGATTAGAAAGAGTTTTAAACCTTGTTAAGTTTTGCATTCTTACTCATTACATTACGACATCCCCCGAACTACCTCTTGTTTTATTGAAGCTATTACAGTATATTTAGGTGTCATGTCATTATGTACAATGTGTTCTATGTTGGAAGTTAATAGTGTTAGTGTGGGATGTACTGAGCCGATGCTTGTTCCAGTTTCTACATAAAAGTGAAGAGAACTGAATATGAACTCAACAAACATGTTTGTTTTTTAATCTAAAAGATAAATTAGTGAGTAAAATCCAAACTAGTTCTAGATCTAGAAGTGTGAGTTTGTGTGTGTATATTGTGTACATAAACCACAGGTCTGTCGTGTCTCTATCATTAGAAATGAGTCGTCGTGTTTCTTTATAACATTCTATAACTTATAACATCTGATCATTTTTATAACCTATAAAATGTACAAAATGTGATAAAGTACTGTACAGATATTAAATAAGTTTTAAATGTGTGTGTGTGTGTGTGTGTATATATATATCTACACACTGTATACAGATACACACACAACATATAAAACTTCATCACTCTCTTTTAATCTCTATTTATTTCTACACAGGTGTTTTCACTCAGGACAGTAAATGGGGTGTGAAATATCCTGATAAACCGATCTGTGCTGTGAGAGGATTCAGTATCTCCATTAACTGTAGTTATTCTTATCCACAAGGTCATCAGGTGAAACAAAAGCTTTGGTGCTCGAGTAACTTAAACACATATAAGTGTGAAGATGAGTATGTTTATAACAGCTCATTAAACACCGAGTCAGACTTTAAGTTCACTGGAGATGACAAATCAGACTGTACTTTATTAATCCATAATGTACAGTTCAATTATTCTAGAGTTTACAGATTCAAATTTATTACTAATGTGACTGGTGGTAAATGGACAGGTGAACCTGGAGCGACTCTACAAGTTACAGGTAAATATTAATTATTAAATTAAAGATCCAAATGATTTATTATCTGCATCATTTTTTTTCCTGAACAAAACTAATAAAGTTAACAAATCTGTGGACATTTTTCTCTTAATGAAGAAATGTTTATTATTAAATAACTAGATTTTTATCTGTGTTAGAAATCCTGAGTCACTGACGTGGCGTCTTTCCTGCTCTCTGAAAAAGATTTAAAGGTGTCACTAATCAGACTCAGTGGAAACGGAACCCTTAAACAAGGAGACTCCTTAAATCTGACGTGTGATGTGAACTGCACACACACTTCCTCACAGTTTGTGTGGTCTAAGAACAACCAGCGTTTATATACATCAGGACCCGTTCTTCACTTTCCTGCTCTAACCCTGAGGGATTCTGGGGATTACACCTGCACTTGGGGAACCGGTGAGACGTCAGGATCTGAAACCATCAGCCTTCACGTGGAGGGTGAGTCCATCTGCTCACAACATGTGTAAAATTAATAGTGCAGGAAAAAATAAACTTATATTGACTTCAATATTTAAATGTTCACTAATGTTCTTTCTGTTGAACAGATGAAATCCTTGAAGGTTCTAATTCATGGATCTTCTGGATGGTTGTTGTGGTGACAGCTGGACTGATTTTGGGTGTTGTGATTTTCAGCAGGAGGTAAAACTCTAAAACCATTATTATTATTATTATTATTATTATTATTATTATTATTATTATTATTATTATTATGAACAGTGTGAGTTTTGTGTGTGTTTGTGTGTGATTACAGACACGTCCACACTGAGCCGCTGATGGAGGACGATTCAGACATCTACACCACAGTACAGTACGATACATTCACCATGAACTGATCACACCTTCACACCTCACCTACTTCAGTACACACTTCTGTATGTGAACTTCACCTGAGAGCAAAAAGCTAAAGGATCTGAGCTCCTTATTTCTCTAGAGAGATTTCACAAAGTCATAATGAATTATTAAACCAACTGTGTGTGTGTGTGTGTGTGTGTGTGTTTGTTTGGGTGTGTGTGTGTGTGCATGTGTGTGTTTGTGTGTGGGTGTGTGTGTGCGCGTATGTGTGTGTATGTGTGTGTGTGTGTGTGTATACGTGTGTGTGTATGTTTGTGTGTGTGTATGTGTGTGTATGTTTGTGTGTGTTTGTGTGTTTGTGTTTATGTGTGTGTTTATGTGTATTTGTGTGTGTGTGTTTGTGTGTGTGTGTGTGTTTGTGGGTATGTGTTTGTGTGTGTGTGTGTGTGTTTCTGTATGTTTGTTTGTGTGTATGTGTGTGTGTGTGTTTTATTCCTCTCACACCACAGCAATTTTCCCATTTGTATTATATAAAGAATAAAGAATGACACATTATATTCTTTTAATTACATTTTATATCCTGCAACATCCACAAATCCAGTTCCTTCCTGTTCTCCTGTACGTTATAGCAGCTATAAATATTCCTTCCTTTACAAGTCTGTCTTTTTTTCTCTCTCTTGATGTTAATTTTTGTAACTACAAACCAGTCTAAACTCCTCTGTCCTGAAGATTAACTTCACCTCACAGAAAACTTTGTCATATCGACTATTAATACATGTTTATTAATTGTTTTCTGTTCCTGTTAATGAGCTGTTACTATAGAAACGATACGGTATCAGAAGCAGTGCATTAATCTGAATATAAAGCTGTGATGTTCAGCTGCACTAGTGTCTGGTATAGAAACTAAATCAACACCTTCTGACCAATCAGGAGCCGGAACTCGACGGTGCTGAGGTGGAAGGTTGGATTGATGATGAGCTTCAGGTTTATGACCTCTTACTGCTTAATGAATCTTTGTGTATTAATGTAAATGATGAAAGAAGGTTACACTTGTGATATTAAGGGTTAGGGTTAATAAATGTTTCTTCAGAATAAAGTGAGAGAGTTTTTCTCAAGCCGCTGGAGATTCTGTTATTTCTCAGTGATGTTGTAACAGGACATTGTTTCCTACGTCCAGGTTCCTTTCTCTTTAGATTTCCTCTTTTTATATATTAACAGAGCAGAAGTGATGTGTTCCAGAAGTGATACGGGTGTTCAATACTCCATCAAGGGGGGAATTGCAGGAGGTTTTTGAAGCGTGTACATTGCAGAGAGGAAGAAATAACGTGTTGAATTTTCAGTGATACGTCTGACACTGGGTTTGAGATAACAAGCAGAAAATCCCTTGAACACTTCAGTGTTAGTCTCCTCCTATTAATCTCCTTTTTTCTCCTCTTTCTCCTCACTGTCATGAGCTGCTTTACATAACCTCGGGTCCCTTCTGTCCACTGGAGCACTGAAGGAAGCTTCAAGATAAAAATACAGCTGTGCATGAACAGAAGGTCTCCACTTTAATTGTCTCTCTTCTGTACGTCTGTAACAGTAACGTATATGAGTCAGTGTGAATGTGGAATATGTTTGTGTTTGTCAGTGAAAATACGAGGAAGATTTCTTTAATAAGAAACCACAGTGACCTGTTTAAATGTTTCCAGCTGTAAATTCACTGGTTTATAAACCTACACTTTACATGTTATCATGATTTGTATTATAATGTAATCCTCAGTGAATATATACGACAGGTTTAGTTAAATTCAGTGACTAATTCTCAGATCATGTGCATGTTAATGAGGGGATTTTTTTAGTACAGAAGAAAAACAGGTTAATCACATCAGAGCTCAGTTTGTGCATCTGCTGTTATTCTCTAAAGTTTATTATCTTAAAAGCAAACAAATACTAATCTAGTAATGTATTTCATTATTCTATCAGATTTATAGTTATAAGTATTAATTATATTAATAATTATTATATTTATAAATCTAAATAAAATACTATTTGTTGAGGTTGTTATAAATCATACAAATTACTATTAAAAGGTTTGTACACAATGTTAAAATGTGTATTTGCTCTTTATTTATTTATTTATTTATTTATTTATTTATTTATTTATTTTTATTTATTTATTCATTTACTTACTTACTTACTTACTTACTTACTTACTTTTTACAGCCAAACAAAATAAAATTAAACAAATAGACGGAAATGGGTCAGTCGTGGCCTAATGGTTAGAGAGTTTGACTCCTAACCTGAAGGTT
This sequence comes from Tachysurus fulvidraco, assembly GCF_022655615.1. Lineage (NCBI taxonomy): Eukaryota > Metazoa > Chordata > Actinopteri > Siluriformes > Bagridae > Tachysurus > Tachysurus fulvidraco. Next base: position 884,588 of record NC_062542.1, read on the forward strand.
GAGGGTTCGAGTCTCGGGCCGGCCACGACTGAGGTGCTCTTGAGCAAGGCACCAAACCCCCCCCAAATGCTCCCCGGGCGCCGCAGCATAAATGGCTGCCCACTGCTACGGGTGTGTGTTCACGGTGTGTGTTCACTGCTGTGTGTGTGCACTTTGGATGGGTTAAACGCAGAGAACAAATTCTGAGTATGTGTCACCGTACTTAGTCGTATGTCACTTCACTTCACTTTTTTTTTTTTGAAATAACGTAATCCCATATGCGCCGATACGCAACACTGACATCTAGCGGCCAACAGTAGAAGCGCTACAAAAGCTATTAATAAATAAAAATATAAAATAACTGAAAATTAAATACATTTCCTACCGTTCTGTCTGTAGGGTTTTTACCTATTACAAGAAGGATTGTTTATGTTTGTGTGTTCGTTCTGTGATCTATTTTGTACATAAACATTTTACTCTCACACTTTTTACTACACAATAATTAAATAAATGATATATAACTACATCAAATATATAACTACTACAATTTCATCATTAAAGATGAAATGTGAACTTTGTGAAAGTACTCACAGTTTGTCTCTGGACGTTTTTGTGTCTTCAATGAGATAAACAGTGCCGAAACTTCCTCTACCGAGTCTCTTATGAATGACGTATCTGTTGGCCAACAGAAGAGGAGGAGGAGGAGGAGGATGAAGAGCACGGAATTTTGGCATGGTGTCCAGACCTAAGTCTATACAACAAAGGACAATAAATCACAGGCAGTGACCTTAACTGATGCCCCAAACCTGTTTAGTTGAAGCACATCATTAAAGATCAACAACAACAAGTTCAGCTAATAGAAACTTAATAATAAGCGAATCCGACGTGTATAATATTAATGATCAGTTTAGTTTAGAGCAGATTTACCTGTGATTTAAATGTGTTCAGCTTCCATAGTAACGCTTAATGGGGTGGAGTCAAAACCGACCTGGTGGAACTGGAGGGTGTGAAGCTTTAATTACAGAATAAATAAAGTGAAAGTTTAAAAAAAATCACTGATTTGTAATGAAGTGGTGGAAGTTTCATTTAGATTTTCATTTCATTAAGATTTATTAATTTTTCATGTGTGTGTGTGTGTGTGTGTGTGTGTGTGTGTGTGTGTGTGTGTGTGTGTGTGTGTGTAAGATCTGCCGGCATACGTTTATTTATTTATCTTTTCATTTATTATTTATTTATTATCCCATCTAAATGTATACATGCTACTATTAAATATTTAATACATTTGATTTTAAAAAAGTCACGTTTTTTAATGTTTTTATTAAAGTTTTTAGTAAAGAGTTTTTACATAAAAAAATGTCATTACAGTTTCTGTTTTGTATCTAAACAGAAACAGTTTTACTGTAAAAGCAGCACAACATGTTGTGTTTTATTGTTTCCTTTATTCTGTACCATATTCCTTATTTACAACTATTTTGTGAAGAGAAGCAAAAATTTGACACAATAAAGGAAGTGAAATATATTACTCACATTTCACAAGTTTGTGTGTGTGTGTGTGTGTGTGTGTGTGTGTGTGTGTGTGTGTGTGTGTGTGTGTGTGTGTGTGTGTGTGCTTACACTTAGAATTCGCAGCTTTCAGAAATCACCCAATCACAAATACGGACGCCCGCATTAACCGTGAGCCTCAGCAACCGTTGCTATGGAGACGGAGCCAGTCCGCTTTGTGATTGGGTGATTTCTGCAGGCTTTCAGGGTTTGGCGAATTCTAAGTGTTCAAATTTAATCATTACATTCAAGTAACATTACCTGGGAAGTGGTTTGAGCGCAATGAAGGAGAATTCGGTGCGTCATCAGGTAGTTTTAGCTGACGTCGTCAACACAGTAAAAGTAGATAAGGCTCATGGGTAATGTAGTATTTAGTTTACTGTCTGATTTAACACACCAAATAGATGGAAAAACGGCTTTTCTCAGAAAAGAAACCATAACACAATGTTTATTAGCCTACAGAATATAAAGCAATAAAAGCAAGGATAAAATCTCCTGGTTAAATGTTGAGTAACGTAGTGATTAAAGTTTATGAGCAAAAACAGTTTCCGAGTGGCAGAAAGAAAAACGTGGTGCAGACACGAAAGATGCTGAATGACACAAACTGCTGTGAGACTGGTTGTGAGACTGGGTTGGTGTTTGTGTGTGTGTGTGTGTGTGTGTGTGTGTGTGTGTGTGTGTGTGTGTGTGTGTGTGTGTGTGTGAGAGTGTGCATAATAAAAACCACACACTTCTCACCATCGTCCTCGTGTTTGTGATCATAGTGACACTGGGTAAAAGGAAATAATCTTTAGAAAATAAACTATATTTCAGCAACACAAAGCTGAGTTCTTACTGAGATGAAGATAAAGATGAAGATAAAAAATATTTTCTTCAGATATTTGATGAATGTTACGGTTCATTCATTGACTCATTGTCTTATACACATAAACACATAAAATACTATTAAAGTGGTACAACACAAGTAAGTAGTAGATCACACGGCTTTACTGTGTTTAATTACAGACACAGAGAGATTTAATAGAGCTCTAATGAGAAAGAATTCTACTTATGAAGTAACTGAATGTGCTCATAGATCATTATAGACCTTTATAGACTATAGTAGGCTCACTCCACTATGTACATCGCCTTGTCCAGCACTCTTACTGGGGACATGTCCCTTCTGGATATATGTTCTGTGGCAGGTTGGTCCTCTCTGCAAACCCTTATCAGTTTATATAACCTGGAACCCACCCCTGGACCTGGAGCCCATAGAGCTAATGATGCTCTGCTCCCAGCTTGTTTGTGCCTTTTCACGACCTCCTGGAGAGACACAGAAAATAAATCCTGCTGTTTAATGGACAAATACAGAAGTAACAAATCTATTTCAGTTTTCTGTTCACACACAGTTTCATTTAGGTGGATGATCACTGTTGGTGCTTGAGGTCTTTAAATGTCTGTCACATGATATCGACCTCTCTCGACTTTATACATCATCATATCTACTGCAGAGATGTGGAACGTCTCCATATTAATGTGCCTTTGGAAAGGGAGATCGTAATCAAAATCATGTCTGATGGTCAAATCTCCAGATAATTTGTCTGTACACTTTACTTCTGGGTCAAAACGGATGTATAAGAACATGTGTGTGTGTTCAGAAGAGGTCAACTTCCTGTGTTGAACAGTTTGACACCCATGCTGTGAGTTTGTAGATATTTTGGGTGTATTGCTTTAATCCAGGAAGTACTTTTATTTCTCACACACTGAAGAAGAGATGAAGATGCTGCAGTTGGTTCTGATTCTGCTCGTGCTGTCTGGTATGAAACATCATCTCACTCTTAGACAGAATTATTCTTCAGACTTTTATTATATACTGATGGATGTTATAGTGTGTAGGTTCACTTACTGGATCACACACACACACACAAACGCATACACACACACACATGCACACATACACACACACACACACACACACACACACACACACACACACACACACACACACACACACACACACAGACAGTCTAATGCTAGTGAACATTTCATTTTGATCTGATGAAAGATTTCTGATTTAGCAGTAAGTAAGTTACAATATCATGATCATTAATAAGAAATAAAACACAACTTTAGTAAAATTATTAAAACCATTTAAATTGCTCAGGTCCTGGGCTCTGAGTGCACTGTTACGATCCTGATATACAGAATAAATGATAAATTTGCTTCTTTTAAACACATCATTCAGGATAATTGAACAAGATTATGTCACTACAGGGCTGTGGATTAGAAAGAGTTTTAAACCTTGTTAAGTTTTGCACTCTTACTCATTACATTACGACATCCCCCGAACTACCTCTTGTTTTATTGAAGCTATTACAGTATATTTAGGTGTCATGTCATTATGTACAATGTGTTCTATGTTGGAAGTTACAGTTTTTTTTCAGTCGCTAACAAGCATTTGTCCAAACAGTTGTCACATTTTCAAAACTCTAAACACAATTAGCACAGCATCAGTCTTTTGTGGCCGTAACATTCACACATTTCATGTCGTTTTCACACAATATGCAATCAGTGAACACATTTCCACAATGCTTACATTTTCTTAACAGACAAGCTGTACTGTACCTCCCAACAAAATTATGGATTGTTTTTGTAATATTCATGAATGTTAACACACAACATCCCACAATATCAAAAACAATATTCCAAACCTTAGATACAGTATAAAAACCTCTGCTTCTGCAATGATATCAGTTCAAAAACAATATATCTCAGCTGATAATAAACAAACAATTGAATAATTGACACACAGCTGATTGGGTTGGGTGAATTGGGTGAATGTTGGGTGAATTGGGCCAACCACAGCTGATTCCAGTCTGGCAGACTCAGTGGCAAGGGTTATTTTTTCTATTACTATAAAATGAGGACTTTGAGGAGTGATGTTTTTGCAAACAGAAACAGAAAAAGACAAACACTGTAATGTCTGGACGTGGAAGAGGAAGAGCAAGTGGCCCAGGGAGAAGACCAGCTCCAGTCAAAGATGAAGGGCCAGGGAGAGGTGCAGTGAGAGGTGCAGTGAGAGGTGCAGTGAGAGGTGCAGTAGGAGGTGCAGGTGCAGTGAGAGGTGCAGTGAGAGGTGCAGTAGGAGGTGCAGTGAGAGGTGTAGTAGGAGGTGCAGGTGCAGTGAGAGGTGCAGGTGCAGGAAGAGGAGCAGGCCCAAGGAGAGGACAAGGTAGAGGTGTAAGAATGCGTGGTGGTGGCATTCCAAGGGCTGTTAGAACAGTTCAGAACAGGCTGCAACAATTCGTGCCACTATCATTGACCATGTAATCAACCACAGTCTCTCACTAAGAGGGGCTGGTGAAAGAGTGAACCCAATTTGAGGCGGTCAACGGTTGCCTCCTTTACTCGCATCTTTCAACAAACCAACAGGTAGGTATTGCATTTTTTTCTGCATGGAGGTGGAAGGTTTATGACCATCAGCCACATGGCCAGATGTCCCTCCTTGAAGCCATGGATGCTGGCTGCAGGGACATCACAGTTCAAGATTGCCAAGGGTGGATCTGACATACCAAGAGGTTTTATCCCAGGTGCATCACCTTGGATGATAGCAGATGTGATGTTGACGAAAACATGTGGCCTAACCCTGAAGATCGCAGGGATTCGATTTTAGGTTTTGTTTTTTGTTTTGTTTTTTGGTTTTCAGAATGCTCTTATATATGATATTTTGTTCACTGTAAGCAATACTGTAAAACTTTTTCTGTTCTATTATATTGTGTTTATAGTGTACCTCCTTTTGTAAACAGTAAAGAAAAAAATAACTGATTTGCTTTTTACTGGAATGCGTTTGAATGTGAACATTACTGTACATGTGGACATACAGTTCCCAACTAAGAAATTTTGTGTAAAAGGTGGATTGCTTGTTACCTGAAACATAAAAGTCTATGCAGTTTTTCTAATGTCAACAATAGCCAGTATTTTGAAACCTGGTGTACTTTGATTGACTGCATATTGTTATGCGAGACACAGAGGAGGAAGCCGGAGTGGAAGCAAACAGAGTTTATTGTGAAAACACGGAAGTAGAATAATCCGGTGGTGCACGGAAAAGCGCGGCCCACAAAGATCCAGAGTAGCAAGGCAGTCTGTGTAATCCGGTGGTGCGCGGTGGAAGTGCGGCCCACAAAGTCCAGAGAGTAGGGGAGGAAAGGCAGTCGGTGTACTAACCACGGGAGCGCGTGGGAGAAGCACGAAGCTGAACATGAACACGGGAGTGTCGAGAAATGTTCAGTGAAACCATGGGTAATAACTGACGGTGAGTGGGAGTGAGAGAGGGGATTATATATGGTGGCTGATGAGAGTGAAATGAGAGTCAGGTGAGAGCAATCAGTAAGCAGGCGAGCCGCTCCGTGCGGGCGGGGCACGCACGGGAGCAGAGTCAGAGAGCTCCCTGACACCACCCCCTCCTCCAGGGGCGGCACCGGACGCCCTGACCCTGCGACGAGGACGACCCCTAGCCCTGGGCGCTGGGCGGCGTGGGTGGGCAGCATGGAACTCCGCCAGCAGACTTGGGTCCAGCACGTCCCGCCGGGCCACCCATGACCGATCCTCCGAGCCTAAACCCTCCCAGTCTACCAGGTATTCGAGGCGACCCCCGCGCCTTCTGGAGTCCAGGACTTCCCGCACTGCGTAGACGCCAGGCTGAGCCACGACGTCCGGCTGGACGGGCGCCACGGGGTCACCTGGAGGGCGAGAGACAGGCGAGACACAAGGTTTAAGCAGGGACACGTGAAAAGTGGGGTGTATGCGATACCTGGACGCCAGCTCCAGCCGGTATGAAACGTCGCTGATCTGCCTGGAGATCCTGAAAGGCCCAATGAACCTGGGGCTAAGCTTGCGGCTCGGCAGCTTCATCTTCAGGTCCTTAGTGGAGAGCCACACTCTATCCCCGGGGCGGTACCGAGGAGACTCTAGACGCCGAGCGTCAGCGTGCCGGCGGGTGTTGCGGAGCGCCCGGCGCAGCCGGGTGTGTGCTGACTCCCAGATCCGGTGGCTCTCCCGGTACCAGGCATCCACTGATGGTACGTCACTAGGCTCGTCCGACCATGGGAACAGGGGCGGCTGGAACCCCAGCACGCATTGGAAAGGGGTGAGGCCTGTGGCGTCCTGGCGGAGTGAGTTCTGGGCATACTCTGCCCAGGGCAAGAAGCGAGCCCAATCCCCTTGATCCTGGCTGCAGTAAGTCCTTAAATACCGGCTCAGCTCCTGAATCTTACGTTCCGCCTGGCCGTTGGACTGCGGGTGGTACCTCGACGTCAGGTTGAACGACACCCCTAGGAGCTGGAAGAAAGCTCGCCAAACCCGAGACGTGAACTGGGGACCACGGTCCGAAACTATCTCCTCCGGGAGACCAAAGTTCCTGAAAACATGATGGAACAAGGCCTCGGCAGTTTCAAGGGCTGTGGGCAGGCCCTTCAGAGGCACCAAGCGGCAGGCCTTGGAGAAACGGTCCACCGCTACCAAGATGCATGTGTTACCTCCTGACCGCGGCAGGTCGGTCACAAAGTCTATCCCTAGGTGTGACCAGGGGAGCTGAGGTAAGGGAAGCTGCATCAACTTGCCGACGGGCAGGTGGCGTGGTACCTTTGCCATGGCGCAGGTGGCGCACTCCTGGACATAACGGTTCACCTCCTCTGCCATCCTCGGCCACCAGTAATGCGCCTGAAGGAGTTGCACCGTCCTCTTCTCACCCGGGTGTCCCGTACCTGGTCCCTCGTGGACTGACTGGATTAATCCCGACGGCAGGCGGTGGGGACAAAGACACGTCCCTCGGGGCACCCTCCAGGGGCGGGCTCCTGGATGGAGGCAGCCCGAATCTTGTTGTCCACGTCCCAGACAATAGGCCCCACGACGATCGAAGGAGGAAGTATGGGGTCTGGATCGTTGGGTTCCTCAGGCCCGAAGACCCGGGACAGGGCGTCGGCCTTCCCGTTAAGCGCCCCCGCACGGTAGGTGACGTGGAACTGGAACCGAGTGAAGAAAAGGGCCCAGCGAGCCTGCCTGGGATTGAGTCTCCGGGCCTCCCACAAGTACTGGAGATTCTTGTGGTCAGTGACCACGGTACACTGGTGCTCCGCGCCTTCTAACCAGTGCCTCCACTCCTCCAGGGCAAGTTTTATTGCCAGTAACTCACAGTTTCCGATGTCGTAGTTCTGTTCTGCCGCCGAGAGCTTGTGTGAGATGAAGGCACATGGATGGAGCTGTGGTGGGGTGCCTGACCGCTGAGAGAGAATGGCCCCCACTCCGGTCGAGGAGGCGTCTACCTCAACCACAAAAGGCTTCCGGGGGTCTGGATGACGTAACACGAGAGCGGAGCAGAAGCGCTGGCGGAGCACCTTGAATGCCCCCTGGGCCTCCTTGGTCCACTTCAGGGTCCATGCCTTACCCCTGAGGAGAGAAGTGAGGGGGGCGGTGATCTGGCTGTACCCCTGGATGAACCGCCGATAAAAGTTGGCGAAGCCCAGGAAGCGTTGGAGCTCCTTAATCGTCTCCGGGACGGGCCAGTTCCTCACTGCTCTAACCTTTCTCTCATCCATCTGTATTCCCTGTGCACTTATGATGTAGCCCAGAAACTGTACCTCCTCACGGTGGAACTCACACTTGGAGAGGTTGAGGTAGAGTTGTTGGGAACGAAGTGCCCCTAGGACCTCACATACGTGGGCCTGGTGTTCCTCCAGGGTCTTGGAGTATATCAGGATGTCATCGATGTACACCATGACGAACCTCTGAAGGTAGGGTCGGAGCACCTCGTTGATAAATCCCTGGAACACTGCTGGAGCGACAGAAAGGCCGTACGGCATGACTCGATATTGGTAGTGTCCGGAGGGCGTGATAAAGGCTGTCTTCCACTCATCTCCCCTCTTGATGCGCACCAGGTTATACGCGCTCCGGAGATCGAGCTTGGTGAACACGCGTGCCTCCCTTAGGGCCTCAAGAGCTGCTGGAACAAGCGGGAGAGGATAAGGGAGAGGAGAGATCTGAGCGTTCAACTGTCGGTAGTCTATGCAGGGACGCAGGCCTCCGTCCTTCTTCCCCACAAAGAAAAAGCTCGAAGCTGCCGGGGAGGATGACTTTGTGATGAACCCCTGCTTAAGAGCCTGCTGGACGTACTCCTCCATCGCTCGATGTTCTGGCGCGGAAAGGGGGTAGATTTGGCCCTTGGGCAGCTTAGCCCCGGGAAGCAGGTCGATGCCGCAGTCACCAGGCCGGTGAGGGGGGAGACGAGTGGCCGCCTGAGGACAGAACATGTCCTTGAAGTCCTGGTACTCCTGGGGGATCTCTGCCTGCTTCGATGTCGTGGCTTCCTCTACCCTGGTGGCACCTACCATAGCCTGGGGGACCCTTACGGGAAGCTGGGAGATGCAGTGCTCCAGGCAGTGGTTACTCCAACGCAGGACGTCGCAAGGGTCCCAGGAGCATGCAGGGGCGTGTTGGCTTAGCCAGGGCCTGCCCAGGATCACGCTGACGGTAGAATCTTCGAGCACCATGAACCGGATCTCCTCCCGGTGGAACAGACCCACCTGTAGAGTCACTACCGGCGCACAGTAATTGACCCAGCCCCGACCCAGTGGGCGTCCCTGGATGGTCTGGACGGCTAAGTCCTGGGAACCCCTCTCACGGGGGAGCCGCAGGCTGGTGAGGCAGGCCTGCGAGATGAAGTTCCCTGCCGAGCCGGAGTCCACCAGAGCATCCACGGAAAGAGAGAGAGCGGGAGTGAGAAGTGTCACTGAGAGTGTAGACAGAGTAGATATGTCTCTCGGAAAATCTACTGTACTCACCGCTGCTCGGGCTGGGCGCGTGGGACATCTGGCAATGGAGTGACCTGGGTTACCACAATACAGGCATTTACCAGACGCCAGGCGGCTGTTCTTCTCTCTCCTGGACAGTCTCTGAGAGCCCAGCTGCATGGGTTCGGTGTCTGAGGCAGTAGTAGGGACTGGTGGAACCCCTGGGGTTGGTGACATGGGTTGGCACGCCGCCAGCCGCTGAGAATGGCCAATGGACTTCTTAATGAAGTCCTCCAATCCAGTAGTGTCCTCAAATACCGCCATGGCTAATTTTATTTCTATGGACAAACCCTGCCGATATACCCCCAGTAGCGCCGACTCGTTCCAGCCACTAGATGCCGCCAAGGTGCGGAAACGCAAGCTGTCTGCAGTGATGTCATCAGTTCCCTGACGCAAGCTAAGCAGCTGGTCGGCTGTGGATAGGACCCCGGAAGCGGCGCTGAAAACCTCGACAAAGTGCGCAGTGAAATGGGCATACACATTTATCATCGGGCTGGCCGAGTCCCACAATGATTGAGCCCAAGCTAGCGCTCTCCCGGACAGGAGTGAGATGAGGAACGCTACATTGGACCGCTCGGACGGAAAGCGCTGCGGTTGCATCTCCATGTAGAGGTTTACCTGGAGTAGAAAACCGCGACATGCAGAAGCATCTCCTGAAAAAGTTCCCGGGAGCGCCATGGGGCTGCCGGTGATAGCCGGGGGATCAGGACGAACCGCGGTGGAGGGAAAGGCGGCTCGAAGCGTGGTGACGAGATCCCGGACCGGGTCGGAGGAGGTGCTGGGTCGGCTCTCCATAATCAGGTAAGAGCGGAAAGGTCTCTACCTTAAACTTGTTAGCGGTCAGTTATTCTGTTATGCGAGACACAGAGGAGGAAGCCGGAGTGGAAGCAAACAGAGTTTATTGTGAAAACACGGAAGTAGAATAATCCGGTGGTGCGCGGAAAAGCGCGGCCCACAAAGATCCAGAGTAGCAAGGCAGTCTGTGTAATCCGGTGGTGCGCGGTGGAAGCGCGGCCCACAAAGTCCAGAGAGTAGGGGAGGAAAGGCAGTCGGTGTACTAACCACGGGAGCGCGTGGGAGAAGCACGAAGCTGAACATGAACACGGGAGTGTCGAGAAATGTTCAGTGAAACCATGGATAATAACTGACGGTGAGTGGGAGTGAGAGAGGGGATTATATATGGTGGCTGATGAGAGTAAAATGAGAGTCAGGTGAGAGCAATCAGTAAGCAGGCGAGCCTCTCCGGGCGGGCGGGGCACGCACGGGAGCAGAGTCAGAGAGCTCCCTGACACATATACCGTGTGAAGTGAAAACAAGTGTTATTCTTTGACAGAATAATTTCATTTTGAGTCAGATTTCCAGTGTTTCGGTAAAGTTAGTGGGTGCAGAGAAAGATGTGTTCTGTTTTGAAATGGAGAGTTAGTATATATTTAACAAAATGTGTTTTTGAGAGGAAAATTATCAATTTGGCCAATTGTGTTTTGTAGGTGTAAGTCTGTGTTAAGAGTTTAGAAAAATTATCTTAAGTATAGGTAAGCGCTTGTTAGCGGTTGAAAAAAACTGTAATAGTGTTAGTGTGGGATGTACTGAGCCGATGCTTGTTCCAGTTTCTACATAAAAGTGAAGAGAACTGAATATGAACTCAACAAACATGTTTGTTTTTTAATCTAAAAGATAAATTAGTGAGTAAAATCCAAACTAGTTCTAGATCTAGAAGTGTGAGTTTGTGTGTATATTGTGTACATAAACCACAGGTCTGTCGTGTCTCTATCATTAGAAATGAGTCGTGTTTCTTTATAACATTCTATAACTTATAACATCTGATCACTTTTTATAACCATCTGATCATTATAAAAATGTGATAAAAAGTACTGTACAGATATTAAATAAGGTTTAAATGTATGTGTGTGTGTGTGTGTGTGTGTGTGTGTCTGTGTGTGTGTGTGTGTGTGTATCTACACACTGTGTACAGATACACACACAACATATAAAACTTCATCACTCTCTTTTAATCTCTGTTTATTTCTACACAGGTGTTTTCACTCAGGACAGTAAATGGGGTGTGAAATATCCTGATAAACCGATCTGTGCTGTGAGAGGATTCAGTGTCTCCATTAAATGTAGTTATTCTGATCCACAAACTCGTCAGGTGAAACAAAAGCTTTGGTGCTCGATGAACTCAAACACAGATAAGTGTGAAGCCCCACAGTATGTTTATAACAGCTCAATAAACACAGAGTCAGACTTTAAGTTCACTGGAGACGACAAATCAGACTGTACTTTATTAATCCACAATGTACAGTTCAGTTATTCTGGAGTTTACAAATTCAGATTTAGTACTAATGTGACCGGTGGTAAATGGACAGGTGAACCTGGAGCGACTCTACAAGTTACAGGTAAATATAATGATTTTGAGAAAGATTTGTTTGTTTAATCTGTTTGGTCTAAAAGTGCTCTAATTTAATCTACTGTACGTCCCCTAAAGCAGTTAGTCAACAAATATGTACAAAACAGTTTATGGAGCTGGATTCAGACTTTAGTACTTGACTTTATTATAATTATCATCACCCTCTCAGTCCTGAGTCACTGACGTGGCGTCTTTCCTGCTCTCTGAAAAAGATTTAAAGTTGTCACTAATCAGACTCAGTGGAACCCTTAAACAAGGAGACTCCTTAAATCTGACGTGTGATGTGAACTGCACAAACACTTCCTCACAGTTTGTGTGGTCTAAGAACAACCAGAGTTTAAATACATCAGGACGGTGACACGTCAGGATCTGAAACTATCAGCCTTCACGTGGAGGGTGAGTCCATCTGCTCACAACATTCCTGAATGTCTCACATGATTACTGATGGAAATAATTTCATCATGATGTGCATTAACACGTCTATAACAAGTGACATGTTCAGATAATATCGACATGTTAAACATCGCTGCATTTAACAGATGAGACTGAAAATCCTGAACGTTGGTTGATGTGGGTCATTGTTGGTGTGACTTCCGGAGTGATTGTCGTCATCACAGGAGCTGTGATTCACAAAAGGAGGTCAATCTCAGCATGTTTTATACAATATAATCTACAGTTTAAGTTTAAGTTAAGTTTAAAAATACTTTCTCACATAAAGCATATAATTGTAACTTTAACAGCAATTCACATCATCTGTCCTTCATAAACCTTTTTGTGTGTGATCACAGGAGTGTCCACACCGAGCAGAAGAACGAGGATGATTCTGGTACATACACGAACGTCCAGAAGGATGAGGACGATTCTGCAATCTACACTAATGTATAACACAGTAAGCTGATCACAGTTTCACACCTCATGCTCAGCTTAAAAACTTGTCAATTTCCTCTTTGCCTTAAAATATTAAACACAAACATTTCCTGTATGTTGCATCTGCACTTCATTTCATGATAGATGGCTGTTTATTGTGTTAACGTTTCTAGTTTCGATAACTTTATGTAAGATTTCTATAAGATTCTATAAGACTATAAGATTTATACAGTTTTTTGATGTTTCATATGTAAATTAGAGTAGAAGTCTATCCTCCTTTCTCCTGTATGTTGAGCTTGAAGTGAGCTGCTACTCAACAGGATGCAGTACAGACTGATTTAGCACTGAAATGTTCATGAAGTTTCTAGTTAATTTAAAACTGATACACAAAAAAACGAAACACAACCAACACACACTTATCTGTACACATGGCATATTGAGTAAATACTTCCAGCTTCTGTGTTAAACCACATCTTTTACACTTACAGAACAATAAAATTGTGTTTAAGTTCTAAATCATATGATTACTTCTTTTTTAGAACGTTGACGTGTAAAACACACTCATGAATTCACACCCAGAGGAGCCTGATTAACTACATGCTTTATTAAAAAGGTTCAATAAAGAGAAAATAAAAATTGGACACTATCCCGAGGTTCAGGTTTCCACCACTGGATGGCGATATTGTTCTAGACACTTGACGTCTGGTGTAAGAGTAAAACAAGCAAACTGTCCCTGAGGACATGAAAAGGCACAAACAAGCTCACTGGGCTCCAGGTCTAGGGGTGGGCTACAGGTCCAGGTTATATAACCTGATAAGGGTGTGTGCAGAGGACCACTGGAGAACAAATATCCAGGAGTGAAGTGTCCCCAGCAAGAGTGCTAGTCAAGGTGAAACGAGCCCTAGTCGCTGAGGTGAAGCCACACAGGGTGCCGCATAGGTCTAGGGGAAACCTACCACTACACTGCTTTTAGACCGGATTACTTGGAGACCGGATTACTTTTGTTGCGAACACAAAAGCAGACGAAAAGAGAGAGGATTTACCCCACATGCTGGAGTGATGGACATAAATTCTGAGAACCAGAACCTGGCACAACAGGTGAAGAATCTCCTGCTCCACCAACTTGTGGGGCAGAATGCATTAGATTTGCAGAAAAACCAAACGACTGGCTAATCAAACCCTTTTCCAGGGTCAGAACCTCCATTTCACTGGATCACACGGGGCTGAAAGGTCCTAGAAGAGGAGATGTGGTCTTCAGCTGCCTGGGACCATGCAGAAAGTGAGAGAACACAGAACAGGCATGTGACTTACACCAATGTCTGCCACATATACCTCAATGTAGAGGGTGATAGTTCCTCAAATACATGTGTCTGCAGGAACTCTAACACTGTACCAACAGTGCAGTTAACTTGTAATTATTCTTTCTAATGTACTGTTTACAATGGAGAAATGATACACACAATAAATGTATTTTAGGTTTTTTGTATTAATTAAATGGAAAAAATATTAACATAGGATTAGCCAGTAGATATAAAGGAATGTTTCTGATAAAACATTTTAACCTCGTGTCAGAGGAAACTCTTAGTGTTTTATACGTGACCTTACAATTAAGATAGTCGGCGCGCGTTGGAGCTCAAATCCTGTGGAAAATATATTGGATAATCCTACCAGTCTGAATAAATCTCTTGTCCTCACGGTCTAAGGAGCAATGGAGATGTGCACACAGAATTTCACTTCTGAATGTCTGAGTGCTGAATGTCTGGCGGCAACACCGTCTCCCATTCGACTATCACAGACTCGGCAATGCTAACTTTAGCTTAGCTTAGCTTAGCTCTCTCAGCTCCACTGGAGAAAGGAACAGTTTTCTAAACTCGCTGAAACGTGTCTCTAATCACTTATTTTTTTAACTATTTTCCCGGACACGTGCCTTCGGCATCACATGCTCAGTCTTTCGCGCCTTTTCTATTGTCCTCGCTCTCTTCTTCTACGCTTCCAGTCTTACGTAGTACACTCAGAGCATCATGGGATAATAACAAAGGAAATATACCTGGATTTTTTTTCATCTTATAAATGAACTACAGTTTTTGTATTTATACAAGTATACATTTATGTATCAACATGATTTAAACAAATAGCAGACAAATATATTAGCATAGCAGTGAGACTGATCGTTAACATCACTGTTGTGTTAATTAATAGTTAAAATATCTAAAGAGAACTACCCACCTGGAGCAAAAAACATCACACACAGCATCTACATTATAGTAAATACAGAGAAAAAGAAGAAACAATTTATTTTGTTTTATTCTTAATGTAAGTATTTATTAGGAAAAAATGTAAAGCACTCAGCGTGTATCTTATCTCTCTTATACACGTCATATATTTATAAAAACATTAAATCAAAGTAATATAAAGTCATATATTTAATAAAATGCTTGAACATTAGTAGGTCACATGACTAGCAGGTGTATATACAGTACGTATATAATCTAAACAGTCAGGATGTACCTGTGCTGATGAAAAAGATCTTTACCAACATGTCATTTACAGGATATACAATACTTTACATCCTGTTTGTAAAAGATTCATGACACGATGGATTCAGAAGGGTCTAAAATCCCAGAGCAGTTAAATCCATCTCCACATAGAAAACTAAAACAGTCTAGCAAGCCAGAAGAAGAGGAAGAAGAAAAGGTAGAATATCTACAGGGTTCCTACTCACCCTTGGTGCTTGGACCCCTAATTACAATGAAGAAATCACACGAATTTAGACTTAATTAAAGAATCAATTCCTTTGTTGATTTCACAAATTTCACAAAAAGAAATGAAATTCACAAATAAATAAAAAGGGATTTGCAAAAAATAGATATATATATATTGGTCGATTGGTCTCTTGGCGCTGACCAATCGTGGCACATGATTGGTTGGAGGTATACCGTGCCACGATTGGTCAGCGCCACGAGACTGTTGACCAATTGGCTTGAGTAGACGCTGGGCGGAGTCCACCTATTTGTGGATTCTTGTGCACGTATTGACGTTAGAAATGTTTCAAATCCACAAATGCACAGAACGCGATTCACAAATGAGCAGGAAGCCATTCACAAATAAATACAATTAAATATATATTTATAAATATTTTATTTATTTGCAAATCCCATTTTATTTATTTGTGAATTTCATTTCTTTTTGTGAAATTTGTAACATATAATTACGGTTTGCTTATTGTGCATTTGTTAATTTAAAAAATATTTATGAAACTCTTTATATTTATTTGTGGATCATAGTATATTTATTCAGAATAACGAAACAATTCTGACCCCATAGGTTTCCACTTTAATTGTCTCTCTTCTGTACGTCTGTAACAGTAACGTATATGAGTCAGTGTGAATGTGGAATATGTTTGTGTTTGTCCGTGAAAACACGAGGAAGGTTTCTTTAATAGGAAATCACAGTGACCTGTTTAAACGTTTCCAGCTGTAATTCACTGGTTTATAAACCTACACTTTACATGTTATCATGTTTTGTATTATAATGTAATCCTCAGTGAATATACGACAAGTTGTAGTTTAATTCAGTGACTAATTCTCAGATCATGTGCATGTTAATGAGGGGATTTTTTTAGAACAGAAGAAAAACAGTAGCACTGCAGGTTAATCACATCAGAGCTCAGTTTGTGCAACTGCTGTTATTCTCTACAAGTTAATTATCTTAAAAGCAAACAAATACTAATCTAGTGATGTATTTCATTATTCTATCAGATTTCTATTTATAAGTATTAATTATATAAATAATAATTATATTTATAAATTTAGATAAAATACTATTTCTTGAGGTTGTTATAAATCATACAAATTACTATTAAAAGGTTTGTAAGCAATGCTAAAATGTGTATTTGGTCTTTTTTTGTATTATTCATTTTACAGCCAAACAAAATAAAATTAAACAAATAGACGGAAATAACGGAATCCCACATGCGCCGCTGGGCAACACTGGCATCTAGCGGCCAACAGTAGAAGCGCTACTAAATACTTAAAGCTATTAATAAACAAAAATATAAAATAACTGAAAATTAAATACATTTCCTACCGTTCTGTCTGTAGGGTTTATACCTATTACAAGAAGGATTGTTTATGTTTGTGTGTTCGTTCTGTGATCTATTTTATACATAAACATTTTACTCTCACACTTTTTACTACACAATAATTAAATAAATGATATATAACTACATCATTAAAGATGAAATGTGAACTTTGTGAAAGTACTCACAATTTGTCTCTGGACGTTTTTGTGTCTTCAATGAGATAAACAGTGCCGAAACTTCCTCTACCGAGTCTCTTATGAATGACGTATTTGTTGGCCGACAGATCTGCCGGCATATATTTATTTATCTTTCTATTTATTATTTATTTATTATGCCATCTAAATGTATACATGCTACTATTAAATATTTAATACATTTGATTAAAAGTAATGTTTTTACTGTAAAGAGGTTTTACATAAAAAAATGCCATTACAGTTTCTGTTTTGTATCTAAACAGAAACAGAAACAGTTTTACTGTAAAAGCAGCACAACATGTTGTGTTTTATTGTTTACTTTATTCTGTACCATATTCCTTATTTACAACTATTTTGTGAAGAGAAGCAAAAATTTGACACAATAAAGGAAATGAAATATATCACTCACATTTCACAAGTGAGGGTAAGAGGCAAGTTTACTACAAGACTCTTCTCTGTTCTGGCACCAAGGTGGTGGGATGAACTTCCCCTAGAGGTCCGGACAGCTGAGTCACTGGATATTTTCAAGCGGCGGTTGAAGACCTACTTATTCAGGAAACACTTCAACTAGCACTTCTTTCTTTATCTTTTGCATTAAAAAAAACAAAAAAAAAACTTTGACACTTTTTAATTGAAACTGAACAAATGTTTTAAACTCATGGTATCTTAGTATTTAACCTAGTGAGCAGCATTAATGTATTCAGTGTTAGAGATTTAAGCTCTTATGCACGTCGCTCTGGATAAGGGGTCTGTCACATGCTGTAAATGTAAATGTGTGCGTGTGTGTGAATGTGTGTGCACGCATGTGTTTGTGTGTGTGAATGTGTGAGTGTGTGTGTGTTTGTGTGGGTGTGTGAATGTGTAAGTGTGTGTGGTGTAAGTGTGTGTGTGTGTGTGTGTGTGTGTGTGTGTGTGTGTGTGTGTGGTTGCAACCCAGTCACACGAAATAGTCACGAAATTTATTGTATTGAGGAGATTTTATCCTTGTTTTATTGCTTTATATTCTGTAGGGTAATAAACATTGTGTTATGGTTTCTTTTCTGGGAAAAGACATTTTTTTCATCTATTTCAGGGTGTCAAAGTAATGTAGTGCTTAAAGTTTAAAAATGAATAACAAATGAGCAAAATTGCTTGTTGGTGCTTGAGGTATTTAAATGTCTGTCACATGATATCGACCTCTCTCGACTTTATACATCATCATATCTACTGCAGAGATGTGGAACGTCTCCATATTAATGTGCCTTTGGAAAGGGAGATCGTAATCAAAATCATGTCTGATGGTCAAATCTCTAGATCATTTGTCTGTACACTTTACTTCTGGGTCAAAACGGATGTATAAGAAAATGTGTGTGTGTTCAGAAGACGTCAACTTCCTGTGTTGAACAGTTTGACACCCATGGTGTGAGTTTGTAGATATTTTGGGTGTATTGTTTTATTCCAGGAAGTACTTTTATTTCTCACACACTGAAGAAGAGATGAAGATGCTGCAGTTGGGTTTGATTCTGCTCGTGCTGTCTGGTATGAAACATCATCTCACTCTTAGACAGAATTATTCTTCAGAGTTTTATTATATGCTGATGGATGTTATAGTGTGTAGGTTCACTTACTGCATCACACACACACACACACACACATACACATAATTCTGTCAAATGCTAGGTCCTGGGCTCTGAGTGCACAGTTACGATCCTGATATACAGAATAAATGATAAATTTGCTTCTTTTAAACATCAGGATAATTGAACAAGATTATGTCACTACAGGGCTGTGGATTAGAAAGAGTTTTAAACCTTGTTAAGTTTTGCACTCTTACTCATTACATTACGACATCCCCCGAACTACCTCTTGTTTTATTGAAGCTATTACAGTATATTTAGGTGTCATGTCATTATGTACAATGTGTTCTATGTTGGAAGTTAATAGTGTTAGTGTGGGATGTACTGAGCCGATGCTTGTTCCAGTTTCTACATAAAAGTGAAGAGAACTGAATATGAACTCAACAAACATGTTTGTTTTTTACTCTAAAAGATAAATTAGTGAGTAAAATCCAAACTAGTTCTAGAAGTGTGAGTTTGTGTGTATATTGTGTACATAAACCACAGGTCTGTCGTGTCTCTATCATTAGAAATGAGTCGTCGTGTTTCTTTATAACATTCTATAACTTATAACATCTGATAATTTATATAACCTATAGAATGTAAAAAGTGTCAAAAAAAGTACTGTGCAGATATTAAATAAGTTTTAAATGTGTGTGTGTGTGTGTGTGTGTGTGTGTGTGTGTGTGTGTGTGTGTGTGTGTGTGTGTGTGTGTGTGTGTGTGTGTGTGTATCTACACACTGTATACAGATACACACAACATATAAAATTTCATCACTCTCTTTTAATCTCTATTTATTTCTACACAGGTGTTTTCACTCAGGACAGTAAATGGGGTGTGAAATATCCTGATAAACTGATCTGTGCTGTGAGAGGATTCAGTGGCTCCATTAAATGTAGTTATTATTATCCACAAGGTCATCAGGTGAAACAAAAGCTTTGGTGCTCGATGAACACAAACACAGAACACTGTGTAGACCCACCGTATGTTTATAACAGCTCATCAAACACCGAGTCAGACTTTAAGTTCACTGGAGACGACAAATCAGACTGTACTTTATTAATCCACAATGTACAGTTCAGTTATTCTGGAGTTTACAAATTCAGATTTATTACTGATGTGACCGGTGGTAGATGGACAGGTGATCCTGGAGCGACTCTACAAGTTACAGGTAAATATAATGATTTCTAGAAAGATTTGTTTGTTTAATCTGTTTGGTCTAAAAGTGCTCTGTACGTGTTTGGTCTAAAAGTTCTCTATACTGTATGTCTCCTAAAGCAGTTAGTCAACAAAGATGTACAAAACAGTTTATGAAGCTGGATTCAGACTTTAATACTTGACTGTATTATAATTATCATCACCCTCTCAGTCCTGAGTCACTGACATGGCGTCTTTCCTGCTCTCTGAAAAAGATTTAAAGGTGTCACTAATCAGACTCAGTGGAAACGGAACCCTTAAACAAGGAGACTCCTTAAATCTGACGTGTGATGTGAGCTGCACACACACTTCCTCACAGTTTGTGTGGTCTAAGAACAACCAGCGTTTATATACATCAGGACCCGTTCTTCACTTTCCTGCTCTAACCCTGAGGGATTCTGGGGATTACACCTGCACTTGGGGAACCGGTGAGACGTCAGGATCTGAAACTATCAGCCTTCACGTGGAGGGTGAGTCCATCTGCTCACAACATTCCTGAATGTCTCACATGATTACTGATGCAAATAATTTGATTATAATGTGCATTAACACGTCTATAACAAGTGACATGTTCAGATAATATCGACATGTTAAACATCGCTGCATTTAACAGATGACACAGAAAATCCTGAACGTTGGTTGATGTGGGTCATTGTTGGTGTGACTGCCGGAGTGATCGTCATCATCACAGGAGCTGTGATTCACAAAAGGAGGTCAATCTCAGCATGTTTTATACAATATAATCTACAGAGTTTAAAAATAATTTCTCACATAAAGCATGTAACTGTAACTTTAAAAGCAATTTACATCATCTGTCCTTCATAAACCTTTTTGTGTGTGATCACAGGAGTGTCCACACCGAGCAGAAGAACGAGGATGATTCTGAAAACTACAACAACGTCCAGAAGGATGAGGATGATTCTGCAATCTACACCAACATCCAGAAGGATGAGGATGACTCTGCAATCTACGCTAATTTATAACACAGTGAGCTGATCACAGTTTCACACCTCATGCTCAGCTTAAAAACTTGTCAATTTCCTCTTTGCCTTAAAATATTAAACACAAACATTTCCTGTATGTTGCATCTGTGCTTTATTTCATGATAGATGGCTGTTTATTGTGTTAATGTTTCTACTTTCAATAACTTTATGTAAGATTTCTATAAGATTCTATAAGACTATAAGATTTATACAGTTGTTTGATGTTTTATATGTAAATTAGAGTAGAAGTCTATCCTCCTTTCTCCTGTATGTTGTGCTCGAAAGTGAGCTGCTACTCAACAGGATGCAGTACGCACTGATTTAGCACTGAAATGTTCATGAAGTTTCTAGTTAATATAAAACTGATACACAAAAAAATGAAACACAACCTGCAACACAACCAACACACACTTATCTGTACACATGGCATATTGAGTAAATACTTCCAGCTTCTGTGTTAAACCACATCTTTTACACTTACAGAACAATAAAATTGTGTTTAAGTTCTAAATTACATGATTACTTCTTTTTTAGAAGGTTGACATTTAAAACACAACCAGAGGAGCCTGATTAACCACATGCTTTATTACAAAGGTTCAGTAAAGAGAAAATAAAAATTGGACACTATCCTGAGGTTCAGGTTTCCACCACTGGATGGCGATATTGTTCTAGACACTTGAGGTCTGGTGTAAGAGTAAAACAAGCAAACAAACTGTCCCTGAGGCCATGAAAAGGCACAAACAAGCTCAGTGGGCTCTAGATCCAGGGGTGAGCTACAGGTCTAGGGGTGGGCTACAGGTCCAGGTTATATAACCTGATAAGGGTGTGTGGAGAGGACCAACCTGCTGGAGAACAAATATCCAGGAGTGAAATGTCCCCAGCAAGAGTGCTAGTCAAGGTGAAACGAGCCCTAGTCGCTGAGGTGAAGCCACACAGGGTGCCGCATAGGTCTAGGGGAAACCTACCACTACACTGCTTTTAGACCGGATTACTTGGAGACCGGATTACTTTTGTTGCGACCGCAAAAGCAGACAAAAAGAGAGAGGATTTACCCCACATTCTGGAGTGATGGACATTAATTCTGAGAACCAGATCCCGGCACAACAGGTGCAGAATCTCCTGCTCCACCAACTTGTGGGGCAGAATGCAGTAGATTTGCAGAAAGACCAAATGACTGGCTAATCGAACCCTTTCCCAGGGTCAGAACCTTCATTTCACTGGATCACACGGGGCTGAAAGGTCCTAGAAGAGGAGATGTGGTCTTCAGCTGCCTGGCACCATGCAGAAAGTGAGAGAACAGAGAACAGGCATGTGACTTACACCAATGGCTGCCACATATACCTCAATGTACAGGGTGATAGACCCTCAAATACATGTGTCTGCAGGAACTCTAACACTGTATTCAATTCAATTCAATTCAAGTTTATTTGTATAGCGCTTTTTACAATAGACATTGTCACCAAGCAGCTTTACAGAACATAAACACAGAGCAGAAGGTAAACATAATTAATGATAAAGGAAATAACGAATAATAAAAGAAATAAGAATTAACAGAATAAAAATTCTAGATTATTATTAGTTGTATATAGTTCACAGTGTGTATGTATTTATTCCCCTATGAGCAAGTCTGAGGTGACTCAGGCAGCAGTGGCAAGGAAAAACTCCCTTAAATTGGTAAAGGAAGAAACCTTGAGAGGAACCGGACTCAAGGGGGAACCCATCCTCATATGGGTGACACTGGGGGTGTGATTGTAATATACAGTCAGTTAAATGTTGTATTGGTGTAAGGTTCAAGGACTTTTGATCTCCTCAGTACCACAGAGTCTAACTGGAGATGTCTCAGGATTCTTAGAGTCGGCTCAGTGGACGTTAGAGGTGTTTAGAATTGCGTATAAGGACAGTATGTAAGGCTTCGTCCCACAGAGGACGTTGGGAGCTGGTACAGTGTCTGGATGCCTCGGGATAGGTACAAAGAGAGAAGCAGTGGAAAGGGATTAACACATCTGCTGTTCATAAAAATGTGCTGGTCTGATGTACTGGTGCATGATATTATGGGATGTATTATGTGTACACCTGACTAAAGAGATGAGTTTTTAATCTACGTTTAAACTGGGAGAGTGTGTCTGCGCCCCGAACACTATCAGGAAGACTATTCCAAAGTTTGGGAGCTAAATAAGAAAATGCTCTACCACCTTTAGTAGACTTAGATATTCTGGGAACTACCAGAAGTCCTGAGTTTTGTGATCTCAGAGAGCGTGAAGGATTGTAACGTGTTAGAAGACTAGTTAGATACATGGGAGCTAAACCATTAAGAGCCTTGTATGTAAGTAGCAGCAGTTTGTAGTCAATTCTAAACTTAACAGGTAGCCAGTGTAGAGATGATAAAATTGGGGTTATATGGTCATACTTTCTTGTCCTAGTGAGAACTCTGGCAGCTGCATTTTGGACTAACTGTAACCTATTTATTAAATTTATTACAGTTTGACACCCATGGTGTGAGTTTTGGGTGAATTGTTTTATTCCAGGAAATACTTTTGTTTCTCACACACTGAAGAGATGAAGATGCTGCAGTTGGTTCTGATTCTGCTCGTGCTGTCTGGTATGAAACATCATCTCACTCTTAGACAGAATTATTCTTCAGACTTTTAATATATGCTGATGGATGTTATAGTGTGTAGGTTCACTTACTGCATCACACACACACACACACACACACACACACACACACACACACACACACACACACACACACATACATTATTCTATACACATTATTCTGTCTAATGCTAGTGAACATTTCATTACTGTCTGATAAAACGCTTCTAATGATGATTTTAAGTGAGGTTCACTTAGTGCCAGATATATACAGAGAGTATAAAGTGTCTTGTGGAGGGCAGAGAAACACTGATGATCTTGCTGCATGCATTCACTATGTGTTGATACATTAACAGTATTATAAAGTATTAACATGATTATTAAATGTATACATATATACAGAAATACTCCTAGATTTATATATTGTTGTAAAGATCAGCCAGCAGAATTTCCCCTTGTTGACACTGAGGGATTGGGGCTGTGAAATGTCCAGTTATGGTATTGTGTAAAGAATTCTCAGAGACAGAGGGTCTCAGTTATATATGCAAATTTATTGAAACTTCCACAGAGAACAAATCCAAACAGTAATCAAAAAACGGAGACAAAAAAACAGGCAAAAGGTCAGAACCTTAGTGGCAGAAAAGTCAAGCAAACAAATCCAAAAAGAAATACAAAATAAAAATCAAAGAGAGAATCACTGAAAGAGGGTGAAAATATTACAATTGTTTGTTTATTTGTTTGTTTGTTAATGTCCCTGTATAAAATGTATGAATATATAGAGGTATAAATGTGTATTGTGTACAGTGCAGTAAAGACAAATATCAGATAAGCTCTAATGGTGTCTGTTAGTTTTCACACTGAAGGCATCGTTCACTGACAAGAGCTTTGATATTAATCAGTTATATAAATGTATAAAATATAAATAAAATGATTTTTCATCACATGTTTTTCAGGTGTTTTCACTCAGGACAGTAAATGGGGTGTGAAATATCCTGATAAACCGATCTGTGCTGTGAGAGGATTCAGTGTCTCCATTAAATGTAGTTATTATTATCCACAAGGTCATCAGGTGATACAAAAGCTTTGGTGCTCGATGAACTCAAACACAGATAAGTGTGAAGACCCACCGTATGTTTACGACAGCTCATCAAACACCAAGTCAGACTTTAAGTTCACTGAAGACGACAAATCAGACTGTACTTTATTAAGCCACAATGTACAGTTCAATTATTCTGGAGTTTACAAATTCAGATTTATTACTAATGTGACCGATGGTAAATGGACAGGTGAACCTGGAGCGACTCTACAAGTTACAGGTAAATATTAATTATTAAATTAAGATCCAAATGATTTATTATCTGCATCATTTTCTTTCCTCAACAAAAGGAATAAAGTAAACGAATTTGTGGACATTTTTCTCTAAATGAATAAATGTTTATTATTAAATAACTAGATTTTTATCTGTGTGAGAAATCCTGTGTCACTGACGTGGCGTCTTTCCTGCTCTCTGAAAAAGATTTAGAGGTGTCACTAATCAGACTCAGTGGAAACGGAACCCTTAAACAAGGAGACTCCTTAAATCTGACATGTGATGTGAACTGCACACACACTTCCTCACAGTTTGTGTGGTCTAAGAACAACCAGAGTGTAAATACATCAGGACCAGTTCTTCACTTTCCTGCTCTAACCCTGAGGGATTCTGGGAATTACACCTGCACTTGGGGAAGCGGTGAGACGCCAGGATCTGAAACCATCAGCCTTCACGTGGAGGGTGAGTCCATCTGCTCACAACATGTGTAAAATTATTAGTGCAGGAAAAAATAAACTTGTATTGACTTCAATATTTAAATGTACAAACAGTTTTACTGTAAAAGCAGCACAACATGTTGTGTTTTATTGTTTACTTTATTCTGTACCATATTCCTTATTTAGAACTATTTTGTGAAGAGAAGAAAAAATTTGACACAATAAAGGAAGTGAAATATATTACTCACATTTCACAAATGTGTGTGTGTGTGCGCGTGTGTGTATGTGTGTGTGAATGTGTGAGTGCGTGTGTGTGTGTGTTTGTGTGTGTTTGTGTGTGTGGGTGTGCATAATAAAAAACAATTTAATCTATTGAGGAGATTTTATCTGTCATGATGTGACACGGTGAAACAAAAGCGGGTGAGGATCCAAACGCAGTTTAAGGTTTTTAATAAACAAAACACAAACAAACAGGCAGGCAACGCGGAACAAACAGGAAACGGGAACACGGACATGCACACACCAACAACGACCAACAACATTGAAGTGAACAGACAGAGTATATATGGTGAACGAGAACCAATCACAAAACAGAGACAGACAAGGACTAAGACAAAACACCTGGGGAAGAGATTGAATGTAATTAGTGTCCATGGTAACAGATAGGTGGGCGGGGTCAACAATTAACATCAGGGAGAGACGGCAGACAGAAACAAGGGGAAAACACAGACAGACACATTACAGAGCCCCCCCCCCCCCACGAGCGGCTTCCAGACGCTCCCAAGTCCACAAAAACCAGTCCAGGAGGGTGGAGCGAAGGTGTAGCCAGGGTGGGAGGGCGGGTCGGGTTCGTGTAGTGGTGGCGCCCGCTGAGCAGGAGGCCAGGGCGGCGCCAGCAGAGCAGGAGGCCAGGGCGGCGCCGGGAGAACAGGAGGCCAGGGCGGCGCCGGGAGAACAGGAGGCCAGGGCGGCGCCGGGAGAACAGGAGGCCAGGGCGGCGCCGGGAGAACAGGAGGCCAGGGTGGTGCCGGAGGCAGAGCCAGAGACCAGAGCAGGACCGGAGACCAGGGTGGTGCCGGAGGCGGAGCCAGAGACCAGAGCAGGACCGGGGACCAGGGTGGTGCTGGAGGCGGAGCCAGAGACCAGAGCAGGACCGGAGACCAGGGTGGTGCTGGAGGCGGAGCTGGAGGCCAGAGCAGGACCAGAGACCAGGGTGGTGCTGGAGGCGGAGCCAGAGACCAGAACGGAGTTGGCAGCCAGGGTGGTGCTTTGGGCCTATGAACAGGGACAGGAGGTAGAAGGGCTGGCAAGTCCAGCGAAGCAAAACACAGGAAAACAGAAACATGCATAGGTTCAGGCCAGGCAGAGAGTTCAGGTAGTTTGGGTGTCATGATGTCGACCACGTTCTCTGACTCAGTCATTTCGGTCGACCCGGCTGAGTCGGCTGGTTCCGTCAGCTCGGCCGGTTCCTTCGACCCGGTCGGTTCCATCGACCCGGTCGGTTCGGCAGGTTCCGTCGACCCGGTCGGTTCCGTCGACCCGGTCGGTTCGGCAGGTTCCGTCGACCCGGTCGGTTCCTTCGACCCGGTCGGTTCGGCAGGTTCCGTCGACCCGGTCGGTTCGGCAGGTTCCGTCGACCCGGTCGGTTCGGCAGGTTCCGTCGACCCGGTCGGTTCGGCAGGTTCCGTCGACCCGGCAGGTTCCGTCGACCCGGTCGGTTCGGCAGGTTCCGTCGACCCGGTCGGTTCGGCAGGTTCCGTCGACCCGGTCGGTTCGGCAGGTTCCGTCGACCCAGTCGGTTCCGTCGACCCAGTCGGTTCGGCAGGTTCCGTCGACCCGGTCGGTTCCGTCGACCCGGTCGGTTCGTCAGGTTCCGTCGACCCGGTCGGTTCGGCAGGTTCCGTCGACCCGGTCGGTTCGGCAGGTTCCGTCGACCCGGCAGGTTCCGTCGACCCGGTCGGTTCCGTCGACCCGGTCGGTTCGTCAGGTTCCGTCGACCCGGTCGGTTCCGTCGACCCGGTCGGTTCGTCAGGTTCCGTCGACCCGGTCGGTTCCGTCGACCCGGTCGGTTCGGCAGGTTCCGTCGACCCGGTCGGTTCCGTCGACCCGGTCGGTTCGGCAGGTTCCGTCGACCCTGTCGGTTCCGTCGACCCGGTCGGTTCGGCAGGTTCCGTCGACCCTGTCGGTTCCATCGACCCGGTCGGTTCCGGCGACCCGGCTGGTTCCGGCAACCCGGCTGGTCCAGCTGGCGGCTTAGGGATGCCGGCCGCCCGAGCCGACCTCATCGGCGTATTCGCCAGTTTGGAGACCAGCCGGTTAGCACGGACTTCAGCCGAGCTCGCCGGTACGGTAGCCATGGGAACTGGCTCAATCACGGATGTGCACGGGACTGGTCTGGGCGGAGGCACTGTGGAGCATTCGGGCGTCCGTGGCTGATTACACTCTGTGGCCCACGGATCCCGATGCTTGCTGCCCCCCCCCAAAAAATACTTACGGCCGGCTTCCGACTCTACAGTGCTCAAGGTTAGCGTGGACCCGTCCAGGAGCAATGCCAGGTTGACGAACTCTGAGAATGTTTTGATCTCCCGGGTAGACGGCATCAGATACCGCAGTATATCCCTTAGTCCATGCTTAAAAATGTCTTTTAGGGCCTTCTCCCCAAAGTTGACCTCATTGCATAGGTCCACGAATACCTCCGTATACTCCTCAACTGGGGCGTCCTCCTGACGTAGGCAAAACAGGAGTTCTGCTGGATCCATTGGAGGTTGGTCGTTCTGTCACGATGTGACACGGTGAAACAAAAGCGGGTGAGGATCCAAACGCAGTTTAAGGTTTTTAATAAACAAAACACAAACAAACAG
Organism: Tachysurus fulvidraco; assembly: GCF_022655615.1. NCBI lineage: Eukaryota > Metazoa > Chordata > Actinopteri > Siluriformes > Bagridae > Tachysurus > Tachysurus fulvidraco. Next base: position 912,460 of record NC_062542.1, read on the forward strand.
GCAGGCAGGCAACGCGGAACAAACAGGAAACGGGAACACGGACATGCACACACCAACAACGACCAACAACATTGAAGTGAACAGACAGAGTATATATGGTGAACGAGAACCAATCACAAAACAGAGACAGACAAGGACTAAGACAAAACACCTGGGGAAGAGGTTGAATGTAATTAGTGTCCATGGTAACAGATAGGTGGGCGGGGTCAACAATTAACATCAGGGAGAGACGGCAGACAGAAACAAGGGGAAAACACAGACAGACACATTACATTATCCTTGTTTTATTGCTTTATATTCTTTAGGGTAATAAACATTGTGTTATGGTTTCTTTTCTGGGAAAAGCCGTTTTTCATCTATTTCAAGCTAAACTAAAGTTTGTTTCCATATAAAAAGGTTGAACATTATATCAGGTGCAGTTAATTTATCAATAAATATTCACTTTGGCCCGTGACTTTATCTAAATTTTGGCCCAATGTGAATTTGAGTTTGACATCTCTGATCTATTTGGTGTGTTAAATCAGACAGTAAACTGAATACTACAGTACACGAGTACATACTGAATACTACAGTACACATGAGTACATACTGAATACTACAGTACACATGAGTACATACTGAATACTACATTACACATGAGTACATACTGAATACTACATTACCATTCTCCTGATTTCTGCAGGCCGTGAATTCTCCTTCATTGCGCTCAAACCACTTCCCAGGTAATGTTACTTGAACGTAATGATTAAATTTGAACACGTAGAATTCGCCAAACCCTGAAAGCCTGCAGAAATCACCCAATCACAAAGCGGACTGGCTCCGTCTCCATAGCAACGGTTGCTGAGGCTCACGGTTAACGCGGGCGTCCGCATTTGTGATTGGGTGATTTCTGAAAGCTGCAAATTCTAAGTGTTCAAATGTGATCATTACATTCAAGTAACATTACCTGGGAAGTGGTTTGAGCGCAATGAAGGAGAATTCGGTGCGTCATCAGGTAGTTTTAGCTGACGTCGTCAACACAGTAAAAGTAGATAAGGCTCATGGGTAATGTAGTATTTAGTTTACTGTCTGATTTAACACACCAAATAGATGGAAAAACGGCTTTTCTCAGAAAAGAAACCATAACACAATGTTTATTAGCCTACAGAATATAAAGCAATAAAAACAAGGATAAAATCTCCTGGTTAAATGTTGAGTAACGTAGTGATTAAAGTTTATGAGCAAAAACAGTTTCCGAGTGGCAGAAAGAAAAACGTGGTGCAGACACGAAAGATGCTGAATGACACGAACTGCTGTGAGACTGGTTGTGAGACTGGGTTGGTGTGTGTGTGTGTGTGTGTGTGTGTGTGTGTGTGTGTGTGTGTGTGTGTGTGTGTGTGTGTGTGTGTGTGTGTGTGAGTGTGCATAATAAAAACCACACACTTCTCACCATCGTCCTCGTGTTTGTGATCATAGTGACACTGGGTAAAAGGAAATAATCTTTAGAAAATAAACTATATTTCAGCAACACAAAGCTGAGTTCTTACTGAGATGAAGATAAAGATGAAGATAAAGAATTATTCTTCAGATGTTTGATTAATGTTACGGTTCATCCATTGACTCATTGTCTTATACACAAGAAAGACATAAAATTCTATTAAAGTGGTACAACACAAGGAAGTACAAAAGTAAATAAAAGTAAAATTAAATAAAAGTAAAATAAAATAAAATAAAAAATAAAAATTAAATAAAAGTAAAGTTAATACAGGATTCGAAAACCCACAGCAGAAAATAAATCCTGCTGTTTAATGGACAAATACAGAAGTAACAAATCTATTTCAGTTTTCTGTTCACACACAGTTTCATTTAGGTGGATGATCACTGTTGGTGCTTGAGGTCTTTAAATGTCTGTCACATGATATCGACCTCGCTCGACTTTATACATCATCATATCTACTGCAGAGATGTGGAACGTCTCCATATTAATGTGCCTTTGGAAAGGGAGATCGTAATCAAAATCATATCTGATGGTCAAATCTCCAGATAATTTGTGTGTACACTTTACTTCTGCCCCTCCTTGAACCGCCACCTTATTGTGGTGGAGGGGTTTGCGTGCCTGAATGATCCTAAGAGCTATGTTGTCTGGGGCTTTCTGCCCCTGGTAGGGTCTCCCAAGGCAAACAGGTCCTAGGTGACAGGCCAGACAAAGAGCGGTTCAAAAACCCTTTATGAAGAAAATTATAACAAGGTCCGTGAATGGCCCGGTATGGCGCAACCGGGGCCCCACCCTGGAGCCAGGCCCGGGGTTGGGGCTCGCATGCGAGCGCCTGGTGGCCGGGTCTTACCCCACGGGGCCCGGCCGGGCTCAGCCCGAAGGAGCGACGTGTGGCCGATCTCCTGTGGGCCCACCACCTGCAGGAGAAACCGTAAGGGGCTGGTGCAATGTGGATTGGGTGGCAGTCGAAGGCGGGAGCCTCGGCGACCCAATCTCCGGACACAGAATCTGACTCTAGGGACATGGAATGTCACCTCGCTGGGGGGGAAGGAGCCTGAGCTGGTGCGGGAGGTTGAGAGATACCGACTAGAGATAGTTGGGCTCGCCTCCACGCACAGCTTGGGCTCTGGAATCCAACTCCTCGAGAGAGGCTGGACTCTCTACTACTCTGGAGTTGCCCGCGGTGAGAGGCGGCGGGCTGGTGTGGGCTTGCTCATAGCCCCCCAGCTCAGCAGCCATGTGTTGGAGTTCACCCCGGTGAACGAGAGGGTCGTTTCCCTGCGCCTTCGGGTCGGGGAGAGGTCTCTCACTGTTATTTGTGCTTATGGGCCAAATGGCAGTGTAGAGTACCCGACCTTCTTGGCGTCTCTGGGAGGGGTGCTAGAAAGTGCCCCGACTGGGGACTCCGTCGTTCTACTGGGGGACTTCAACGCTCACGTGGGCAGCGACAGTGACACCTGGAGGGGCGTGATTGGGAGGAACGGCCCCCCCGAACTGAACCCGAGTGGTGTTCTGTTATTGGACTTCTGTGCTAGTCACAGTTTGTCCATAACAAACACCATGTTCAAGCATAAGGGTGTCCATCAGTACACATGGCACCAGGACACCCTAGGTCGGAAGTCGATGATCGACTTTGTGGTTGTTTCGTCTGACCTCCGGCCGTATGTCTTGGACACTCGGGTAAAGAGAGGGGCGGAGCTGTCAACTGATCACCACCTGGTGGTGAGTTGGGTCCGATGGCAGGGGAGGAAGTTGGACAGACTTGGCAGACCCAAACGTACTGTGAGGGTCCGTTGGGAACGTTTGGCAGAGTCTCCTGTCAGAGAGATCTTCAACTCTCACCTCCGGCAGAGCTTGAACCAGATCCCGAGGGAGGTTGGAGACATTGAGTCCGAGTGGACCATGTTCTCCACCTCCATTGTTGATGCAGCCGCACGGAGCTGTGGCCGTAAGGTCTCCGGTGCCTGTCGTGGCGGCAATCCCCGAACCCGGTGGTGGACACCGGAAGTAAGGGATGCCGTCAAGCTGAAGAAGGAGTCCTATCGAGCCTGGTTGGCTCGGGGGACTCCGGAGGCAGCTGATAGTTACCGGAGGGCCAAGCGAGCTTCAGCCCGGGTGGTTGCAGAGGCAAAAACTCGGGTCTGGGAGGAGTTCGGTGAGGCCATGGAGAAGGACTATTGGTTGGCCTCGAAGAAATTCTGGCAAACCGTCCGGCGTCTCAGGAGGGGGAAGCAGTGCCCTGCTCACACTGTTTACAGTGGGAGTGGGAATCTGCTGACTTCGACTGGTGACATCCTCAGACGGTGGAAGGAGTACTTCGAGGATCTCCTCAACCTCACCAACATGTCTTCCATTGAGGAAGCAGAGGCGGAGAGCTCGGTAGTGGACTCGTCGATCCCCCAAGCTGAGGTCACTGAGGTAGTTGAGATGCTCCTCAGTGGCAAGGCACCGGGGGTGGATGAGATCCGCACTGAGTATCTTAAGTCTCTGGATGTTGTGGGGCTGTCTTGGCTGACACGCCTCTGCAACATCGCGTGGCGGTTGGGGACAGTGCCTCTGGACTGGCAGACTGGGGTGGTGGTCCCTCTGTTTAAGAAGGGGGACCGGAGGGTGTGTTCCAACTATAGGGGGATCACACTCCTCAGCCTCCTCGGAAAAGTCTATGCCAGGGTACTGGAGAGGAGAATTCGGCCGATAGTCGAACCTTGGATTCAGGAGGAACAATGCGGGTTTCGTCCTGGTCGTGGAACACTGGACCATCTCTATACCCTCACCAGGTTGCTGGAGGGTTCATGGGAGTTTGCCCAACCAGTCCACATGTGTTTTGTGGATCTGGAGAAGGCATTTGACTGTGTCCCTCGTGATGGCCTGTGGGGGGTGCTCTGGGAGTATGGGGTCCGGGGCCCTCTGTTAAGGGCTGTCCGGTCCCTATATGACCGGAGCAGGAGTTTGGTTCGCATTGCCGGGTGTAAGTCAGACTTGTTCCCGGTGCATGTTGGACTCCGGCAGGGCTGCCCTTTGTCACCGGTCCTGTTCATTATTTATATGGACAGGATTTCTAGGTGCAGTCGGGGGCCGGAGGGAGTCAGGTTTGGGGACCACAGGATTTCGTCTCTGCTTTTTGCAGATGATGTTGTCCTGTTGGCTTCTTCAAATCAGGACCTTCAGCATGCACTGGGACGGTTTGCAGCCGAGTGTGAAGCGGCGGGGATGAGAATCAGCACCTCCAAGTCCGAGGCCATGGTTCTCAGCCGGAAAAGGGTGGCTTGCCCTCTTCAGGTTGGTGGAGAGTTCCTGCCTCAAGTGGAGGAGTTTAAGTATCTTGGGGTCCTGTTCACGAGTGAGGGAAGGATGGAGCGGGAGATCGACAGGCGGATCGGTGTATCTTCCGCAGTGATGCGGTCGATATACCGATCTGTTGTGGTGAAGAGAGAGCTGAGCCGCAAGGCGAAGCTCTCTATTTACCAGTCGATCTACGTTCCTACCCTCACCTATGGCCATGAGCTTTGGGTCATGACCGAAAGGACAAGATCCCGGATACAGGCGGCCGAAATGAGTTTCCTCCGCAGAGTGGCTGGGCGCACCCTTAGAGATAGGGTGAGGAGCTCAGTCACTCGGGAGGAGCTCCGAGTAGAGCCGCTGCTCCTCCACATTGAGAGGGGTCAGCTGAGCTGGCTCGGGCATCTGTTTCGGATGCCTCCTGGACGCCTCCCTGGGGAGGTGTTTCGGGCATGTCCAACCGGGAGGAGGCCCCGGGGAAGACCTAGAACACGCTGGAGGGACTATGTCTCTCAGCTGGCCTGGAAACGCCTCGGTATTCCCCCGGAAGAGATGGAGGAAGTGTCTGGGGAGAGGGAAGTCTGGGCATCCCTGCTTAGACTGCTGCCCCCGCGACCCGGCCCCGGATAAGCGGTAGAAAATGGATGGATGGATGGACTTTACTTCTGGGTCAAAACGGATGTATAAGAACATGTGTGTGTGTTCAGAAGACCTCAACTTCCTGTGTTGAACAGTTTGACACCCATGTTGTGGGTTTGTAGATATTTTTCAGGAAGTACTTTTATTTCTCACACACTGAAGAAGAGATGAAGATGCTGCAGTTGGTTCTGATTCTGCTCGTGCTGTCTGGTATGAAACATCATCTCACTCTTAGACAGAATTATTCTTCAGACTTTTATTATATGCTGATGGATGTTATAGTGTGTAGGTTCATTTACTGCATCATACACACACACACACACACACACAAACGCACACACACGCACACACACGCACACACACACACACGCACACACACACACACACACACACACACACACACACATACACACACATACACACACATATGCACACACACGCAAACAGACACACACACACAGACAAAGACACACACATGCAGACACACACACACATATACGCACACACACAAGCACACACACACACACAGACACACACACACACACATACACACACACACACACACACACACACACATACACACACACACAGTCTAATGCTAGTGAACATTTCATTTTGATCTGATGAAAGATTTCTGATTTAGCAGTAAGTAAGTTACAATATCATGATCATTAATAAGAAATAAAACACAACATTAGTAAAATAATTAAAACCATTTAAATTGCTCAGGTCCTGGGCTCTGAGTGCACTGTTACGATCCTGATATACAGAATAAATGATAAATTTGCTTCTTTTAAACACATCATTCAGGATAATTGAACAAGATTATGTCACTACAGGGCTGTGGATTAGAAAGAGTTTTAAACCTTGTTAAGTTTTGCACTCTTACTCATTACATTACGACATCCCCCGAACTACCTCTTGTTTTATTGAAGCTATTACAGTATATTTAGGTGTCATGTCATTATGTACAATGTGTTCTATGTTGGAAGTTAATAGTGTTAGTGTGGGATGTACTGAGCCGATGCTTGTTCCAGTTTCTACATAAAAGTGAAGAGAACTGAATATGAACTCAACAAACATGTTTGTTTTTTACTCTAAAAGATAAATTAGTGAGTAAAATCCAAACTAGTTCTAGATCTAGAAGTGTGAGTTTGTGTGTGTATATTGTGTACATAAACCACAGGTCTGTCGTGTCTCTATCATTAGAAATGAGTCGTCGTGTTTCTTTATAACATTCTATAACTTATAACATCTGATCATTTTTATAACCTATAAAATGTAAAAAGTGTGATAAAAAGTACTGTACAGATATTAAATAACTTTTAAATGTCTGTGTGTTTATATATCTACACACTGTGTACAGATACACACACAACATATAAATCTTCATCGCTCTCTTTTAATCTCTATTTATTTCTACACAGGTGTTTTCACTCAGGACAGTAAATGGGGTGTGAAATATCCTGATAAACCGATCTGTGCTGTGAGAGGATTCAGTGTCTCCATTAAATGTAGTTATTCTTATCCACAAGGTCATCAGGTGAAACAAAAGCTTTGGTGCTCGATGAACTTAAACACAGATTTGTGTAAAAACCCACCGTATGTTTACGACAGTTCATTAAACACCAAGTCAGACTTTAAGTTCACTGGAGACGACAAATCAGACTGTACTTTATTAATCCACAATGTACAGTTCAGTTATTCTGGAGTTTACAAATTCAGATTTATTACTAATGTGACCGATGGTAAATGGACAGGTGAACCTGGAGCGACTCTACAAGTTACAGGTAAAATGTATAAAATTAATTAAAGATCCAAATGATTTATTATCTGCATCATTTTCGTTCCTCAACAAAAGGAATAAAGTAAATTATTTTGTGGACATTTTTCTCTAAGTGAAGTGTGAAAGTAAATTTGGCTCTAGTTTTAATTTGATGAAAAAATCTCATGTAGCTGATGTTTTTTATGAAATAACTAGATTTTTAACTGTGTGAGAAATCCTGAGTCACTGACGTGGCGTCTTTCCTGCTCTCTGAAAAAGATTTAAAGGTGTCACTAATCAGACTCAGTGGAAACGGAACCCTTAAACAAGGAGACTCCTTAAATCTGATGTGTGATGTGAGCTGCACAAACACTTCCTCACAGTTTGTGTGGTCTAAGAACAACCAGCGTTTATATACATCAGGACCTGTTCTTCACTTTCCTGCTCTAACCCTGAGGGATTCTGGGAATTACACCTGCACTTGGGGAACCGGCGAGACGTCAGTATCTGAAACCATCAGCCTTCATGTGGAGGGTGAGTCCATCTGCTCACAACATTCCTGAAGATTTAATATCAGACTAACATGACCTGCTCTTACGCTCATGTAGCAAGTGACATTTTTAATTCTGTTGACTTTTTTTAACAGGTGAAGGGTTTGATCAATGGAAAATCTGGATCATTATTTTGATTATTGTGATTTTGGTGATCATGGCCGCTGTAATTTATCTCAGGTAAATTTAATTGTGAATCATTAACTTAATACCAATTCCCAAATCAAATGATCTTTAAACCCTTATTCTAAGTTCTATTTGGGAAAAGTGCAGGACATTTAAATCACGACCATAGAGTTCATTAAAAAGAGAGAGCTATTACTGTGCACTGTGTGTTTTGCTGCTTCCAACAGGAGGAAACATGAGAGAGGTGAAGAGAACACACAGGTATGAGCTTTAGAAAGAAATCACAAACTCAGCATTAACACAGCATGAGTGAGTGTGAACACAGGAACACTTCAGAAGTGATTGTGATTATTATTATTATACTTCTTATGTTACCAGGATGGAGCAAACACACACAATAAACAGCCGAAGCCACAGCCGAGCTCTGTTCCTCAACTAGATGATGAAACATTGCCTGAGGAGGAAGTGACTTACGCGAGAGTGTGTATCAAAGACAAGAAAGTAACACAAGGGTGAGTGCTAAAGTCTGTCTCACACTTATCACCAAAAACAACTAAAGTGTCCAACACAAAAAATGTGTGTGTGTGTGTGTGTGTGTGTGTGTTGTGGTTTGGATTTTAGGTGTGCCAACACAGAGCAACAGAAAGAGGACGATAGTGTCATCTACAGCGCTTTCATTAAATCCTGATCACATTATTACATCTCCATCAAACTCATCAGAACTGTAAAGATTTCTGTGGGAACCTGTGAGAAGTTTAATATGAATATAAAATACATCTCATCAATTCCAGATTAGTGTTTATTCATATCATTAAGTGAGAGCATCTCGGTGTTTGACCCTTGATTAGAACATTGCCTTTAGTTTAATATTCACTCTGGCTTTTATTCCTTTATTAATTGTTCAGTCATGAGCAGAACATCATGTACACACACAAGAGCAATGTAGAGCAATAAGCAGCCAGTATGACTACAGGAACCAGAAGGAACTTCTCACTTAACCGCTGTTAAAAAAAAGTTCCTCTAAAGTGATAGAGTTCAAACACCAGCAGATCTGTTTTTTGTAGTAAAAAAAAACTCTTAAAAATACTTTGAATTTCAATAAATAACGTAAATCTGGTTTCAGCTGTTTACCATATTTATAGTGCACGGACATTTTTACCCTAAAGATTATAAATTCTGATTCTCTGTGACCATTAATGCAGGGGCTAAATCACAGAAATCATCACTGTACATTCTTAACTCTAGAACATATAGATGCTTTTGTAAAGTAATTAATAAATGTTACTGGTAATTTCTTATTTTAATGGATCGTGGGATTCTGCATGAAAACCTTAAACCTCTGTTTATTAGACATTATGACTGTTTCATGGAACACATCACTTTATCAACTTCTAAGCTGTTTAAAGCAGGACAGTGATGTAATTTTTGGACTCCAGACTTTACGGATTTCTCGGATTTCTTCACTCGATTCACTGATCCTGTTGTGTACGTCGTGTCTTTTGTAAAAATAAAATCTCGATGCTTCTTAGACTTGTTGGATTTTTGTGAGTCCATGTGTGTTTTAGACATTTGGTTTGATTAAGTTTCCATTACCATCATTTTTTCCAGAGACACAATGGAGCTGCTTCATTAGCTTCTTTATAACCAGTCAATTAGACAGACCATTAAACCACACACACAATATTAATGTACAATAAATTATTTAAATAAAACAACTTTTTTTTAAAAAAAATTTGGTGTGACTAAAGTTCCCTAAAGAAAAGGTGTTGGATGTGAAAAAAATAGCTTTGGAGGCAAGCACGTTCCCATAACAACGAAGCTAAACCTGGAAATGAATTGTCCACAAGACCTTAATATATAAATATGAAAATTATTCGAGGTTTTAAACACAAATAAACAAGCGTCTGACTTTTTAAACATTATCTCCACAAATCTTTATTTACAACACATACCAGTTACATCTGCTGTGTAAAGGATCTGGTGCATGATGTAGTATCAAAATTACTTACAATATATAAATATAATATTAAAATGATCACTTTGTCAGTAGTTAAATCTCATTAAAATGCTGAAATTCATTAAATCTTGTTTTTTTCAATATTAGAACCAAATCATTTTATAAACTGCCTCTAAGAATAAGTCAAAATGAGAACATTTAATAGAGCAAGTAAGAAACTGTATATAATAATATCAGATCCACCGACAAACATTATGAACATTACAGAATTAATAAATATAAATACTTACAAAAAAATCTGGATGCATGACTCATTACATTTAAAACCCACATTGAGCGCATTGTATTCTTATGACCAGCAGATGTCGCTTGTGTGCTCTGTGAATACCTTAGACCTTGTTAGTGGATATTACAGACACTGGATGTTCACTGGTACATAATTAAAGCCAACTCAGTCTCAGATAAAGTCCAGTCTTTATACACAACTAATTCAGGGTCTTTAATCACCAGATGTTAATAAACTGATGCTTTTTGAACAGCAGACACACTGAAACCTCTAACATAAAACTTAATTAATAACTGAAATCAAATTTATGCATATAATTCACACACGACAAAAAGAAGAAATGAATTTGAAGAAACGCCTCAGGAAAGTGTAAAACAATGCGTCGGTACTGATACTGATACAGGCTTCCTCTCCAAAGTAACTCTGACATGTTGATAATCAAATTGAACGATTCATGTGTACATTTTCAGACTTCTTTATTTAGACACTTCACATTTATTTTACTCATTTTTTTAAACATAAGGACTTTCTACAAGTACTTTCAGACCACAAGTTCTCACATGAAAAGTATTCTCACTTCCTAATATTCCAGCCCAAATCATCACTCTACCTAAGTCTTTTTGGAACATGGTGGCCATTCAGCACCCATCCATCCATCTGGACCATCAAGTGTAGCACAGCATTCGTCATTCCTGAATGTCTCACATCATTACTGATGGAAATAATTTGATCATGATGTGCATTTACACGTTTATAACAAGTGACATGTTCAGAGAATATTAATAATATAATAATATAAATGCTTTGGTGGAAGGGGCAGGCTGCCACCACCAGATGGAGACAAAGAGCAGCTTCGGTGTAATTGGTGGTAACCTACTCCACCTGGACCTAGATTATTTAAGGCCTTACAGCTCGTTCAGTCACTCAGTCTTGTGATCACTTTGTGAGGGTGAGAATCAGCCGTGTTGGTGAAATGAAAATTCTGGCTTTTCCATTTCAGAAAGAGAGGTATGTTAAACCTAATGATGGTGAAGTTGAAGCTTTCTTGAAGCAGTGAAAGCAATGCTTTTAACCCAATTGTATCGGAAAAAAAGTTTCATTACTCAAAGTTTTTTAAATCAGAGCTCGATGAGGACCTCTGCTGGTGAAGGTGCTATCACAGAATGTTCCACAACCATACAACGTATCAAATGTAGAAACAAAAATTAATGGATTTACAAATTAAGGATAGATTAATAAATAAATGAATCAATATTAAATACAAGAATGAATGTTAATATTGTATTTCTATAATTTACTATTTTACTTTTAATTATGCACAATGTACTTTGTTTAAATTTAACTTTTTGTACTATTTGTATGCAGCACATCTGCAAATGCTTTGGTAATACAAATGTCCAGTTTTTGTCATGCCAATAAAGCACACTTAAATTGAGAGAGAGAGAGAGAGAGAGAGAGAGAGAGAGAGAGAGAGAGAGAGAGAGAGAGAGAGAGAGAGAGAAGGTGTTCCTATTTTGACAATAAAATTACAGCAGCACTTTTAAACCACTTAATTATTCAAGTAATTAAAACTGAAACAAGTGAATAAAATTAAAAGTAGGCTTTAACCTTGGCTGTTGGCTACATCTTGGCCAGAGGATCTGGCTCTGTCATGGTATGTACGAAAATGCCTCAACATGGATGATTTATTATTATTATTATTATTATTTATATTATTATTATATTCCAGTTGCTGGGAGCAAATCAAACACTGGATCTAAAAACAGATTAAGGATAGACCTTGTCTCAAGTATAAAGTGTGAACCATTTAAAAGATCATGATATTAATCGGTGCTCAAAAGGCTTTTCTTGCATTCCTTTTTATTTTTCAACTTATTACTACTATCCTATATATATATATACAACATTAAATGTTACACTGAATCGTATAATTGCCCAATGATGAGTGAAGTTATAAATATAGGCTTCACATCAAAACCATATATATCCACATTATTGGGCAAAATCAAATGAAAGTTTTCCCACATTTCAGAACGCGAATAGTTTGTAACAGGCTCCATTGACAACTCAACAATAAGCTCTCCTAAACTTGCTACAGAGTAATAGATTCCATGTAATACTCCAATACAACACACGAGGGCGCGCCGCCGCGTGTCGCGCACGATTTTAAACCTTTATTCGTCGTCAGATAACGATGCAGTCACGTGGGTGTGTGTGAGAAACTTAGCTGCGGACGTCATTGGTCACGTGATTTTGCCAGAACGAATCAAGCTTCGATACAAAGTTCAATGAAAATCGGTTCATTTTTTCAACATCACACTGCAAAAAACAAAATCTAAGAAAGTAAAAAAAAATCTTATTTCTAGAAAATATGTCTTGTTTTTTGCCATAAAAGATAAAAAGTCTTATACTTTGCGCACACTAGCTCATAAATCTCAGTTTGAGAAAATTGGTCGTCTTCTTTCTTGACAAGTAAATGTTAACTACTTTTGAGGTAGATTTTACCAGAAACAATTGAAAGCTATAAAGTGCAAGTTTTGGTGCATGTTCAATTAGATTGTTGTGCTAATTTTAAGACTAAAACCACCCCTAAAAAGACTAATTTCAAGAATCTTAATTAAGAAAGGTCAAAGATTTGTTTTTTTGTTGTTGTTTTAGTGATCTTTTGTTTGTGTCTGTTCATGTATTTGAAAAATCATAAGACTGCTTGAGTGAATATAAACACTTGGTTAAAAAGTGGTTTTATTCTGATTTATTCTTATCATTGACAAACATACAACAATGAATTTATTGTATGCAGAACAATCACATTTAAAGTAACAGATTTATTTATTCCTGGCACTGTCAAAATAGACAGCGCTTAATTTGACTATTAAAGTTTATCCAAGGAATATTCAGGGTGAGCTCATAAGCAGCATTTGTTGATGAGCAGAAAAATAATTGACAACTTTTTTTTCTTCTCAAAAAAGGGGTTTGATCAACATTGTTGCTCAACTTGTATTAAAAGCAGATTATTCCAAAACATCACTGTTATAAATTCAAAATAAGTCAAAATGCATTCAATTTAGAACACACATTAATATTTCATAGGAACGAATGTAATGTCCCTGTGATTGAAACTGTAATACGGTGTGAAGTCTACAAGGTTGTCTGCATTTACTAGTTCAGTTGCCTCTGCCAGGTTGGGAACCTCAATTTTATAAGACATGTAGTCTCAGTCAAAACAGACTGTACTGTACATCTGACATTCAAAACAATACAAAGATGAATTTATGATGAATATGTTCCTCACAAGTCCAAATTCTGGTAGACTACTAGCATTTGCCATACACACTAGTAACTAAAGAGATAAATGGTGTTTAATGCACCTTTTGCAGGTGATGACATTAGGCCTGATCAACCTGCTGTACTCACCTTTCCCTGCAAGTGGGAAAACATATTTTGTTGCACGATGTTCTGGATAATTTGGTCTAATGCGTGTACAATCCCTGTAATAGCAAAATTTGTGAAGTTCGGTGGGGAGAATGTAACTGATGTAAAAAGTGAACTCATTGTGCTGTAAAAATGATGTAAAAAGTGATGTAAATGGTGAACCTGACCCTTGTCTATTTTTTTTTTTTTTAGTTTTTTTTTTATTTTAAGATTGGTTTATTAATGTTTTATATCTTCCTACTTTTTACATAAGAATGGTTTAGTGAACTCCACAAAATTTTGTCCTTAATTAGTGTTCATAGAATATAACTTATAAAAGTAGCGGAACTTTTCTTTGGGAATTTGTTTGTGGAGGGAATGTTTTCGGTGGGACACTTTTGTGGGGCTTCCTCTTGTGCACCATGCGGTCGCCTCAGTCTATGTTGCGTATGAGGCCGATGATGACGCAGCTGTTTTTCGCTCCTCCCCTCAATATATTCTTGTGCTAATATTTCTTCTCTGAAACACATTTTTGACGCTAAGAGAATGTGATTAACATGATGACAGTTGATTGTGTTAGTTATGTTAAAACTGTATCGGTTAATGTGTTTTTTTAATTATTCAAAACGATATACCGTGTCGTGATCGTGATGCTAACTGTTTAGCATTATATGTACTAGTGAGTAGCAGTGAGGGAGAAGCTGACGCCTTGGAATCAGTTCATCCTGCTGGATTTGTTTAAGAGGAGGTTGTTCAATAAATGTTCAGCAAAACTGAAGTTGTTTGTTTATTCATTTAGTACATTATTATGTTCCATTATTGGGGTGTTTAAAGAATTTATCTATTTTCAGGTTATTTTTCATCTTGGAAAAAAAACGAGGTTAAATATTCTAGTTTTAATGAATTCTGTACTAAAATTACTTATTATTCAGAGCTTATAATAAGTGAAAATTGCATAATTATAAGCATGTTTGTCTAGTTTCAATACCTAACAGTATTTTTAGTGACTAGATTTAAGATAAAATATTCTAGTTTTAATGCATTTTGCACTAAATTTAAGTATTATTCAATTCTTATGAAAAGAAAAAACTGCACAGTTTTAAGCATTTTTGTCTAGTTTTAAGATCTAATTGCATTTATTAGTGACTAGATATTTATGCTATTTTCAAGAATTCTTATCAAGTCAATTTTGCTTACCCCATTGGCAGATTTTTTAGCTTGATTCTAGTACACTTTAACTAGATTTAAGCTTATCATGCTTGTTTCAAAAGGGGCATTATTTGCAGTGCACAAGTTAAACCCGAGAAAGCAGGTTAAATCAAGCCCATTTCTGAAAGAGAGGCAACTTGTACTCAGAGTCTGTTACCATAGTAACTTACTCTGTGAACCTAACCTGGTCAGGAGCAGGTTTTCTTCTGTAAACTCAGAGTTTCTTTCGGTCTCCTCCCTTTTTTTTTAAGAGGAAGCGATGTTTAAACACATCATTCATTGCACACATTTCAGTAGAGAGTTTCTAAGGGAATTAAATGTCCTTTTATGGACCATCCTGTTTATGAAGAGGCTTTATTAATTCGTAGGGAGTTACATTTACATCGGGACAGGATTTTGAGGCCCAGAGTTGATCTTTGGTCACATCCCTATGCATTTTATTTGAGCGGTAAACAATTATCTTCACAGTCAATAAAATACATCCATAATCTCATCCATCCTCACATCAGAAACATCAGCCATCATGGCCGTGCGCTTACATCCGAGCAGATGCTTTGCGTTGCCTTACGTTTCTGTGCAAATGGTAGTTTTGTGTATAACATCAGGGATGCAGAACATATTAGTAAGGCTACTGTTTGCAGAGCGGTCAGAAAAGTGTGTCTCACTCTTAAGCGCTTTCTGACAATTTTTGTGTTGTTTCCTGATAAAATAAAATACTGTTCTTCTGGTTTCACCTCTGATATTATAACAGTTGGGAATTTACTCTAAAATAGTTCTTAAGTAATAACTACAAATTACACCTTCAACAAGTCTAATTAGAACCACTTGAACAATAAGAAGAGACAAGAAACTGCACTTCTAATGCTTTCACATAAACAATATACAATTGCATGAATTATCCTTGAATTGAACAAAGTGTGTAACTAGAGGGAGAAAGTTACATTAAAAATATACCTTTTAAAGGTATATAGGTTTTTTAAAAATACATGTTCATATTCTCCATATGCTTGCATAAGCACTTCCAGTTCTGGTGGTGAGAAATATGCAGACTTTTTTTTTTTTGTCTGACGCTGTTGCCATGGTGACTCGTTATATTTGTGCTCTAAAGCTTATTGAATGTATCTTCCAGGGTCTTTGTACAAGTAAGAGGCCATGTTTCTGCTTCAAGCTAAAGTTAATACAGGATTCGAAAACCCACAGCAGAAAATAAATCCTGCTGTTTAATGGAAAAATACAGAAGTAACAAATCTATTTCAGTTTTCTGTTCACAAACAGTTTCATTTAGGTGGATGATCACTGTTGGTGCTTGAGGTCTTTAAATGTCTGTCACATGATATCGACCTCTCTCAACTTTATACATCATCAAATCTACTCCAGAGATGTGAAACATCTCCATATTAATGTGCCTTTGGAAAGGGAGATCGTAATCAAAATCATGTCTGATGGTCAAATCTCCAGATAATTTGTCTGTACACTTTACTTTTGGGTCAAAACGGATGTATAAGAACATGTGTGTGTGTTCAGAAGAGGTCAACTTCCTTTTTTAACAGTTTGACACTCATGGTGTGAGTTTGTAGATATTTTGAGTGTATTGTTTTAGTCCACTAAGTACTTTTATTTCTCACACACTGAAGAAGAGATGAAGATGCTGCAGTTGGTTCTGATTCTGCTCGTGCTGTCTGGTATGAAACATCATCTCACTCTTAGACAGAATTATTATTCAGACTTTTATTATATGCTGATGGATGTTATAGTGTGTAGGTTCATTTACTGCATCACACACACACACACACATACACACACACACACACTCTAATGCTAGTGAACATTTCATTTTGATCTGATGAAAGATTTCTGATTTAGCAGTAAGTAAGTTATAATATCATGATCATTAATAAGAAATAAAACACAACATTAGTAAAATAATTAAAAAACATTTAAATTTCTCAGGTCCTGGGCTCTGAGTGCACTGTTACGATCCTGATATACAGAATAAATGATAAATTTGCTTCTTTTAAACACATCATTCAGGATAATTGAACAAGATTATGTCACTACAGGGCTGTGGATTAGAAAGAGTTTTAAACCTTGTTAAGTTTTGCACTCTTACTCATTACATTACGACATCCCCCGAACTACCTCTTGTTTTATTGAAGCTATTACAGTATATTTAGGTGTCATGTCATTATGTACAATGTGTTCTATGTTGGAAGTTAATAGTGTTAGTGTGGGATGTACTGAGCCGATGCTTGTTCCAGTTTCTACATAAAAGTGAAGAGAACTGAATATGAACTCAACAAACATGTTTGTTTTTTAATCTAAAAGATAAAGTAGTGAGTAAAATCCAAACTAGTTCTAGATCTAGAAGTGTGAGTTTGTGTGAGTATATTGTGTACATAAACCACAGGTCTGTCGTGTCTCTATCATTAGAAATGAGTCGTCGTGTTTCTTTATAACATTCTATAACTTATAACATCTGATCATTTTTATAACCTATAAAATGTAAAAAATGTGATAAAAAAAAGTACTGTACAGATATTAAATAAGTTTTAAGTGTGTGTGTGTGTGTGTGTGTGTGTGTGTGTGTGTGTGTGTATCTACACACTGTATACAGATACACACACTACATATAAAACTTCATCACTCTTTTAATCTCTATTTATTTCTACACAGGTGTTTTCACTCAGGACAGTAAATGGGGTGTGAAATATCCTGATAAACCGATCTGTGCTGTGAGAGGATTCAGTGTCTCCATTAAATGTAGTTATTATTATCCACAAGGTCATCAGGTGATACAAAAACTTTGGTGCTCGAGTAACTTAAACACATATAAGTGTGAAGATGACTATGTTTATAACAGCTCATTAAACACAGAGTCAGACTTTAAGTTCACTGGAGACGACAAATCAGACTGTACTTTATTAATCCACAATGTACGGTTCAGTTATTCTGGAGTTTACAGATTCAGATTTATTACTGATAAGAACAAATGGACAGGTGATCCTGGAGCGACTCTACAAGTTACAGGTAAATATTAATTATTAAATTAAAGATCCAAATGATTTATTATCTACATCATTTTCTTTCCTGAACAAAAGGAATAAAGTAAACAAATTTGTGGACATTTTTCTCTAAATGAAGAAATGTTTATTATTAAATAACTAGATCTGTGTGAGAAATCCTGAGTCACTGACGTGGCGTCTTTCCTGCTCTCTGAAAAAGATTTAAAGGTGTCACTAATCAGACTCAGTGGAAACGGAACCCTTAAACAAGGAGACTCCTTAAATCTGATGTGTGATGTGAACTGCACAAACACTTCCTCACAGTTTGTGTGGTCTAAGAACAACCAGAGTTTAAATACATCAGGACTCGTTCTTCACTTTCCTGCTCTAAACCTGAGGGATTCTGGGAATTACACCTGCACTTGGGGAACCGGTGAGACGTCAGGATCTGAAACCATCAGCCTTCACGTGGAGGGTGAGTCCATCTGCTCACAACATTCCTGAATGTCTCACATGATTACTGATGGAAATAATTTCATCATGATGCGCATTTACACGTCTATAACAAGTGAATATCGTTGGATTTAACAGAAAATCCTGAACACCAGTCAGTCTGGGTCAATGTTTTGGTGATCATCGGAGTGAGTGTCTTCGTCTCAGTCGTCTCAGGAGCTGTGATACACAACAGGAGGTAAAACTCATCATGGCTCCATACATTACAATCTACACAGCAATATTTAACATGTACAGTATTGTTCCTTACTCTGTTTAAGTCAGATGTATGAGGTCACAGGGTGAATCCTGGAGCACGTCCATGTGCACTGTGTGTTTTCTGTTTCTGTTAGGAGGAAATTTACAGCTCCAGAAGAAAACGTGAGGGAAAATGGAGAGAAAACACGAGTAAGACCTTCTCAAAGATCTGTGTCTTTAAGCGGACCTTTAAAAAGCGTAAAGTGTTGGTGATTTTCCCACGTTGTTGTACTTTAATTCTGATGAGTTGTGTTTTTACAGACAAAGCCACGGTTCAGCTCTCAGGTTTCTCATGTTGTTGAGGAAGAAATGTTGAACAAGGACGAAGTGACTTACTCGTCTGTCCAGTTAAAAACAACCAAAAGGTAAAAAAATATAGAGAAAGTATAGAAAGGAGCTTGTTTTTAAAATAGAGTTAAATATGTTGTGAAAATCTGATATTTATTAGAGGTATGATGATATTATTAGAGGTAAATTCACTATCATGTTAAATGATGCCACAATGTGAAGTAAATTCAGAAATATGAGGCATCTTTTTCTTATTTTTATTAAATAAACTTGTCCGAGTTTAAAATGAATTGCCGAGTTTTATAAAACGAAGCAGTTTGTGTGTAAACCTGTAGATCATGATACGTATAGTGTAGGATAAAGAGGTCTTTAAGAATGGCGTTATGATATTTCACTCTAATGGAGAATAATGTAGAAATGTATAAACCTACACTATGTTAGCTGTGGGTTTTTTCTCTCTTTCTCGTAGTTCACAGCTAAACCGAGATCCTCAGCCTGATAAAGAAGTGTTAGATAAAGGAGGAGACATTTATGCATCTGTGTTGAAGAAACCCAACAAAGCCACCAAACGGTAAGAGTGAAAAGATAAAATATCCACATGTTAATGACTTAATAATTACCACAAATAATGACTTCAAAAGCAGCGTGTGATTTAATCTGTTATGGAAAACAGCGTCATGTTAAAGTGAGACTAAAGGAGAATTGTAAAAGCTGTGTGTGTTCTCATTGTTCATTCTCTAAAGTCAGTCTGGGGTTTAGTTAATAAATAAGGTATAAAACACAGTGGTTTGCTGTTATAGCATTTTTATCAAAAGCAGCGTCTTGTAGTTCATCTTACACCACCACAATCGGCCAGTTTTCATTATTAAAGAACATGAACACTTTATTAAAAGTTTATAATTACGTTCTATTGCTCTTGAACATCTGTGACATGACTTTAGTTCCTGTTCTCACTGACGCCATCACAGCTAGAAACATTCATCGTTTCCTCAACAGACCCGCTTATATTTTTAAATGTCTGTGTGTTGGAAAGAGACCACAAAGTGTAGCATAAAGCAGACCAACATACAGAGTGTGTGGTTTATAAACAGGTTTGTGTGTAATTTCAGGTGTGACCACACGGAGCAGCAGAAGGACGATTCTGTTATCTACAGCAGTGTGAAAATGACCTGATGATGTTTTCACACCTCATTCAACTCCAGTGCAGATGAGTTTTATTTAGACATCATCATAAAACCTCATCATACATTTTCCCAATGCATTTAATTCTTTATAATTTAAGACTTGTTAATATCACAGGACATTTATTTGCTGTACACATCCTGTAAAGAAGGGCATTTAAACTCTTACATTTTAGTAATTTTAAGTTACACAAATGGCTTCAATTAACAAACCAAACTGAGTATTTTATTAAATCTTTAACAAAATATATAGCAGCTGTCCAGTTATAAATCGTCCCAGACGTTGCTTATAAAGTCGGGCTGTGACAGTGTCGTCCCCAATAGAGCCAGTGTTATATTTATTACAAAGGAATCGATTCTCTAATTAAGTCTAAATACGTGTGATTTCTTCATTGTAATTAGGGGTCCAAGCACCAAGGGTGAGTAGGAACCCTGTAGTTATTCTACCTTTTCTTCTTCCTCTTCTTCTGGCTTGCTAGACTGTTTTAGTTTTATGTTTAGTTTTATAGACTGTTTATGTGGAGATGGATTTAACTGCTCTGGGATTTTAGACCCTTCTGAATCCATCATGTCATGAATCTTTTACAAACAGGAGGTAAAGTATTGTATATCCTGTAAATGACATGTTGGTAGAGAGCTTTTTCATCAGCACAGGTACATCCTGACTGTTTAGCTTATATATGTACTGTATATACGCCCGCTAGTCATGTGACCTTCTAATGTTCAAGCATTTTATTAAATATATGACTTTATATAACTTTGATTTAATGTTTTATTAAATATATGATGTGTATAAGAGATATAAGATACATGCTAAGTGCTTTACCCTTTTTCCTAATAAATACTTACTTTAAGAATAAAACAAAAGTTGTTTCTTCTTTTTCTCTGTATTTACTGTAATGTAGATGTTGTGTGATGTTTTTTGCTCCAGGTGGTTAGTTCTCTTTAGATATTTTAGCTATTAATTAACACAACAGTGATGATAACGATCAGCCTCACTGCTATGCTAATATATTTGTATGCTATTTGTTTCCTATTTTCCCTAGGTCTATTTGACCCGGTTGAAACGTTTAATGAAAGTTTAATGTGTCATAACTTGGGTTTTCTTCCACATATTTGCCTGAAATTAACCAGGATTGTTCCAAATTATGAACTTTGTATGTAAAATTAATTTTGTCTATTTTTGTTGAACTATGTGTTCAGACCAGTATATGCGTTTGGATCCTCCTGGGTCATTTTGACCCGGCCAAATTTAGTGGGGCAATAGGTCACACTTTTGCCCTTTTCAGCACAATGAACATACATACAGACACAAAAATGCACACATAAAATGTCCACTAACACACGCACCCAAAACACATACATGCACACACACACACACACACACACACACACACAAACACACACACACACACACAAATTGGGCAATGCAATTCATTAGGCATCCAGAAAAAACAAAAGCTACTCATTTGTAAATATTTCACACTTTGTCATATGCATTTGTCCAGCTTGGGGCAAAACCTAATCTACCGACAAGCTTCTCACACACACACACACACACACACACACAGACACACACACACAGACACACACAGAGTCAAACACTGTTCAAAGAATTGGGCATTGCATTTCAGTTTGCCTCTAAATAAAACAAAGGCTACACATTTGTAAAAGTTTAACACACATACATTTATATTTCTATAAAGTAGTTAAAAAATAAAATACATGTGTTTTGCAAATCATATTTGTTTCTCTCTTATTTATGAATTTAGTTCCATCCGTCAGCTTTGGCCTGGAGATATGCTGAGTAATGTTTGACATTTATCAGTCAGTGGTTATCCAAAATAATATTTAATCATTTCTGCTTATTTTACTCAAAACATGGCATAATTTCATAAGGTTTATGGTTCATAAATTAAGTATAATAAAAAAACATAAGGAATGTAAAAGAAGTTTTATTCACTTGAAATTATTGCACGTTTTTGACTCTCTCTCTGTGTGTGTGTGTGTGTGTGTGTGTGTGTGTGTGTGTGTGTGTGTGTGTGTGTGTGTGTGTGTGTATGTGTGTGTGTAGCCTGTTGTTGGTTGATCAGATGACATCAGGTGGGCAAAATAGATATTACAAACAGAATGGTGATCATTGTAGAATTTTTGAGTTATAAGAATTCAAGTCAATTTGGCCTGGAGAAAAACAGGTTTTATTATTTGCA
This sequence comes from Tachysurus fulvidraco, assembly GCF_022655615.1. Classification (NCBI taxonomy): domain Eukaryota; kingdom Metazoa; phylum Chordata; class Actinopteri; order Siluriformes; family Bagridae; genus Tachysurus; species Tachysurus fulvidraco. Next base: position 934,588 of record NC_062542.1, read on the forward strand.
AAATGGTTTCACAACAATCTCCTGCCTTTGAAATATACCAGCCTGTAATTGTACATCAACTTTTGTGCCTCTATAGTGAAAATAATTCAAAAATTCGGGTTTTTTTTTTTACTAAAAAATGAGGCATTTTTGTATATAAATAAGGTTTATTATACAAAATATGTTAATGTGTTGGAAACAAGTACTTCATATTTATTCACAGCTCTAAAACACACACACACACACACACACACACACACACACACACACACACACACACACACACACACGTCTTTACAAACAAAAGATTTATTACAGAATGTCTCCCTCTAGTGGCAGGCTGCAGGTAAATGTGATAAATCCAGTTTTTGATTGATTTTATCAATAAAAGGGTGTGAGTGATGAAGTCGCTTGTTTTTTTTTCGTTTAGCAGACACTTTTATCCCCTTAAATTTTTCTTTCAATTTATACAACTGAGCAATTAAGGACTAAGGTCCTCAGGGGACACGGTCCTTCTTGGACCTGGGACACGAACCTATGACCTTTCGATCAGTAGACCAACACATTAACCAATGAGCTTGTGAATTGTTGTAACAGACCCTCAGCACTCAGGTATCTTTCAGGTAGTTTAACATTAAAAGCGAGCTCTTCCACAACAGAGAGCTTCAAGAAGACTGGACAAATTTTACACCACAAATAAAAACTCACCAGTACAAGAAACCCGTCTGTCCATTAGAGCTTATTTTACACGTTCATCCCCATACGCCGTTTTAAAACGTACGTGTCGAGAACAGAAACTATTCCGGTCAGCAGTTGTCGCTGTTGTCAGCATACAGCCGATGAAAGGTCTTCATTCATTCATTTATTCATGAGAAGAGTTGCTAAGGTCACAATAATGCTGGTGAGTCGTAGTCTCATGGGACTAAGAGCCTCATCACTACCAAAAAGCTAACGGATTTTATTATATAATATATAATAAAAATATGGAAACATAAGTTTTATGAGACAGAAATGTTTTATGTCAAAAAGTTAATCAAATGATTGAATAATTAATGAATCAATTAGTAAGTTACTTTACTATTAGTAAGTAACTTTACTATAGAATTATAGACATTCATCTCCAATGTCATTATATCTCTCACTGACAGAACAAACAGAAGATATAAGAGCACTTCGTCACAAAGGGAGAGCTTCATGAAAATCATGAAAATCAGAGGTTGTTTTTTTTCCTTCTTAAACACAGATTTTCGAGTGTAAATGTTGTCTCCTGTTTCTATTTATATTTATTAAGTATGATAGTTTAGATCAGTCCTGACTGAAAGCTGGGAAATGTTTTTACTGACGATTGTTAAATCGATACGTCTGTGAAAATGATCCCAGTACAGTCTAGTATTAACAATATTAATGAACTTTTAATGCTGTATTTACCAACAGTGCCATTTATGTGTTAGCTAACTAGTTTTCTTAGCTAACTTGTTGATAAAAGCTTTTAATCCAGAATAACTCACTTTATTCTATTATTTACTCACATTATTATTATTATTATTATTATTATTATTATTATTATTATTATTATGATTATTATTATTATTATTATTATTATTATTATTATTAACAGTGTGAGTTTTGTGTTTGTTTGTGTGTGATTACAGACACGTCCACACTGAGCCGCTGATGGAGGACGATTCAGACATCTACACCACAGTACAGTACGATACATTCACCATGAACTGATCACACCTTCACACCTCACCTACTTCAGTACACACTTCTGTATGTGAACTTCACCTGAGAGCAAAAAGCTAAAGGATCTGAGCTCCTTATTTCTCTAGAGAGATTTCACAAAGTCATAATGAATTAATAAACCGTGTGTGTGTGTGTGTGTGTGTGTGTGTGTGTGTGTGTGTGTGTGTGTGTGTGTGTGTGTTGGTTTGTGTGTGTGTACTGTATATGTGTGTGTATGTGTGTGTGTGTGTGTGTGTGCGTATGTGTGTCTGTGTGTGTGTTTTTGTGTATGTGTGTGTGTGTGTGTGCGTATGTGTGTTTGCGTGTGTATGTGTGTGTATGTGTGTTTGTGTGTGTGTACAATATGTGTGTATGTGTGTGTGTTTGTGTGTGTTTTACAGTTTTACTGTAAAAGCAGCACAACATGTTGTGTTTTATTGTTTACTTTATTCTGTACCATATTCCTTATTTAGAACTATTTTGTGAAGAGAAGCAAAAATTTGACATAATAAAGGAAGTGAAATATATTACTCACATTTCACAAGTGAGGGTAAGAGGCAAGTTTACTACAAGACTCTTCTCTGTTCTGGCACCAAGGTGGTGGGATGAACTTCCCCTAGACGTCCAGACAGCTAAGTCACTGGCTATTTTCAAGCGGCGGTTGAAGACCAACTTATTCAGGAAACACTTCAACTAGCACTTCTTTCTTTATCTTTTGCATAAAAAAAAAAAAACTTTGACACTTTTTCATTGAAACTGAACAAATGTTTTAAACTCATAGTATCTTAGTATGTAACCTAGTGAGCAGCATTAATGTATTCAATGTTAGAGATTTAAGCACTTATGTACGTCGCTCTGGATAAGGGGTCTGTCACATGCTGTAAATGTAAATGTGTGCGTGTGTGAGCTTGTGTGTGTGTGTCTGTGTGTGTGTGTATGTGTCTGTGTGTGTGTGTGTCTGTGTGTGTGAGAACGTGTGTGTGTATGTGTGTGTGTTTGTGTGTGTTTGCAACCCAGTCTCATGAAATAGTCACTCACTCATTCATTTTCTACCGCTTATCCGAACTTCTCGGGTGACGGGGAGCCTGTGCCTATCTCAGGCGTCATCGGGCATCGAGGCAGGATACACCCTGGACGGAGTGCCAACCCATCACAGGGCACACACACACTCTCATTCACTGAAGTGAAAAATAACAGATCTAAATCTAGGAATGAATAACAATTAATTTAAAAAGCCACAGTGAGTGTTTTCACACATACTGCTGGTATACAGTGATATGGCGTTTGTTTTCACTCTGGTCCAAACGCCAGGGCTTCATGTTTCCATGACGACTGATCAGAAAAGACGCACGTGACGTCATGTTTACATGACTCCCGATTGTTAAAATGCGTATCAAATTAACGATAAACTTTACCAACAGAGACACACGTACGCACTACACAGGTACGCAGTTTATTTGTCGCGCTGCTGCTTTTGTTTCACGCTCTAGCGGTTAATAAACAGAACTGCATGCGTCTTGCGGAAGAACATTGTAACCGGCGCTACTTCTCTCCGTTTATGACTATGGACGAGTCACTCAGGTCCTGTGTTACTCCACAACGGCGGCGACCCGCTGGACTAAAATATTAATAAAAATTTTAGGGGTGTTGAGCTTTTTTTTTTTTATCGGTGCTGAGCTCCTTTTTAGGGGTGCTGAAGCCCATGAGCTCCTTTTTTAGGGAAGCCTCGCCGATGCTACACAGTAGACATTAACACGCGTAGTAAAACGAGGCAGGGGGAGGCGGGGCCTTGCATAATTTGTGGGGCCCTACGCAATTTGCGTAGTGTGCGTATAGGGCCAATCGGCTCTGAGTGCAGGAAAAAATAAACTTGTATTGACTTCAATATTTAAATGTTCACTAATGTTCTTTCTGTTGAACAAATAAAATCCTCGAAGGTTCAGAAAGTTCTAATTCATGGATCTTCTGGATGGTTGTTGTGGTGACAGCTGGACTGATTTTGGCTGTTGTGATTTTCAGCAGGAGGTAAAACTAAAACCATTATTATTATTATTATTATTATTATTATTATTGTTATTATTATTATGAACAGTGTGAGTTTTTTACAAGACTCTTCTATTTACTACAAGACTCTTCTCTGTTCTGGCACCAACGTGGTGGGATGAACTTTCCCTAGACGTCCGGACAGCTGAGTCACTGGCTTATTCAGGAAACACTTCAACTAACACTTCTTTCTTTATCTTTTGCATTAAAAAAAAAAAAAACTTTGACACTTTTTCATTGAAACTGAACAAA
>NC_062542.1:943586-946086 GCF_022655615.1 Tachysurus fulvidraco
TTTGTTTAATCTGTTTGGTCTAAAAGTGCTCTGTACGTGTTTGGTCTAAAAGTTCTCTATACTGTATGTCTCCTAAAGCAGTTAGTCAACAAAGATGTACAAAACAGTTTATGAAGCTGGATTCAGACTTTAATACTTGACTGTATTATAATTATCATCACCCTCTCAGTCCTGAGTCACTGACATGGCGTCTTTCCTGCTCTCTGAAAAAGATTTAAAGGTGTCACTAATCAGACTCAGTGGAAACGGAACCCTTAAACAAGGAGACTCCTTAAATCTGACGTGTGATGTGAGCTGCACACACACTTCCTCACAGTTTGTGTGGTCTAAGAACAACCAGCGTTTATATACATCAGGACCCGTTCTTCACTTTCCTGCTCTAACCCTGAGGGATTCTGGGGATTACACCTGCACTTGGGGAACCGGTGAGACGTCAGGATCTAAAACCATCAGCCTTCACGTGGAGGGTGAGTCCATCTGCTCACAACAATCCTGAAGATTTAATATCAGACTAACATGATCTGCTCTTACGCTTCTGTAGCAAGTGACATTTTTAATTCTGTTGACTTTTTTAACAGGTGAAAGTTTTGATCAATGGAAAATCTGGATCATTATTTTCATAGTTGTTGTGATTTTGGTGATCGTAGCCACTGTAATTTATCTAAGGTAAATTTAATTGGTGATATATTTTCTTAATACCAATTACCAATATTTAATATGAATAAGATTGTTGTGATGGACAAATCAAAATGATCTTTAGACCCTTATTCTAGGTTCTATTTGGGAAAAGTGCAGGACATTTAAATCAGGACCATAGAGTTCATTAAAAAGAGAGAGCTGTAACTGTGCACTCTGTGTTTTGCTGCTTCCAACAGGAGGAAACGTGAGAGAGGTGAAGAGAACACACAGGTATGAGCTTTAGAAAGAAATCACAAACTCAGCATTAACACAGCATGAGTGAGTGTGAACATAGGAACACTTCAGAAGTGATTGTGATTATTATTATTATACTTCTTATGTTACCAGGATGGAGCAAACACACACGATAAACAGCCGAAGCCACAGCCGAGCTCTGTTCCTCAACTAGATGATGAAACATTGCCTGAGGAGGAAGTGACTTACGCGAGAGTGTGTGTCAAAGACAAGAAAGTAACACAAAGGTGAGTGCTAAAGTCTGTCTCACACTTATCACCAAAAACAACTAAAGTGTCCAACACAAACAATGTGTGTGTGTGTGTGTGTGTGTGTGTGTGTGTGTGTGTGTGTGTGTGTGTGTGTGTGTGTGTGTGTGTATGTGTGTGTGTGTGTGTGTGTATGTGTTGTGTTTTGGATTTTAGGTGTACCAACACCGAGCAACAGAAGGAGGACGATAATGTCATCTACAGCGCTGTCATTAAATCCTGATCACATTATTACATCTCCATCAAACTCATCAGAACTGTAAAGATTTCTGTGGGAACCTGTGAGAAGTTTAATATGAATATAAAATACATCTCATCAATTCCAGATTAGTGTTTATTCATATCATTAAGTGAGAGTATCTCGGTGTTTGACCCTTGATTAGAACATTGCCTTTAGTTTAATATTCACTCTGGCTTTTATTCCTTCATTAATTGTTCAGTCATGAGCAGAACATCATGTACACACACATGAGCAATGTAGAGCAATGAGCAGCCAGTATGACTACAGGAACCAGATGGAACTTCTCACTTAACCACTGTTAAAAAAAAGTTCCTCTAAAGTGATAGAGTTCAAACACCAGCAGATCTGTTTTCCAGTCTCTTAACATTGTATTAAAAAAAAAAAAAACACTTAAAAATACTTTGAATTTCGATAAAGTAAATGTGATTTCAGCTGATTACCATATTGTTTATAGTGCAGGGACATTTTTACCCTAAAGATTATAAATTCTGATTCTCTGTGACCGTTAATGCAGGGGCTAAATCATAGAAATCATCACTGTACATTCTTAACTATAGAACATGTAGATGCTTTTGTAAAGTCATTAATAAATGTTACTGGTAATTTCTTATTTTAATGGATCGTGGGATTCTGCATGAGAACCTTAAACCTCTGTTTATTAGACATTATGACTGTTTCATGGAACACATCACTTTATCAACTTCTAAGCTGTTTAATAAAGGACAGTGATGTAATTTTTGGACTCCAGACTTTACGGATGTCTCCGATTTCTTCACTCGATTCACTGATCCTGTTGTGTACGTCGTGTCTTTCATAAAAATAAAATCTCGATGCTTTCTTAGACTTGTTGGATTTTGTGAGTCGATGTGTGTTTTAGACATTTGGTTTGATTAAGTTTCCATTACTGTCATTTTTCCAGAGACACAATGGAGCTGCTTCATTAGCTTCTTTATAACCAGTCAATTAGACAGACCATTAAACCACACACACTATATTAATGTACAATAAATTATTTAAATAAAATAACATTTTTTTTAAATTTGTTGTGAATAAAGATCCTTAAAGAAAAAGTGTTGAA
>NC_062542.1:951086-966086 GCF_022655615.1 Tachysurus fulvidraco
TTTAATTTCTATTTATTTCTACACAGGTGTTTTCACTCAGGACAGTAAATGGGGTGTGAAATATCCTGATAAACCGATCTGTGCTGTGAGAGGATTCAGTGTCTCCATTAAATGTAGTTATTCTTATCCACAAGGTCATCAGGTGAAACAAAAACTTTGGTGCTCGAGTAACTTAAACACATATAAGTGTGAAGATGAGTATGTTTATAACAGCTCATTAAACACCAAGTCAGACTTTAAGTTCACTGGAGACGACAAATCAGACTGTACTTTATTAATCCACAATGTACAGTTCAGTTATTCTAGAGTTTACAGATTCAAATTTATTACTGATAAGGACAAATACACAGGTGAACCTGGAGCGACTCTACAAGTTACAGGTAAATATTAATTATTAAATTAAGATCCAAATGATTTATTATCTGCATCATTTTCTTTCCTCAACAAAAGGAATAAATTCAATTGTTTTATGGACATTTTTCTCTAAGTGAAGTGTGAAAGTAAATTTGAGACTATTTTTAATTTGATGAAGAAATCTCATGTAGCTGATGTTTATTATTAAATAACTAGATTTTTATCTGTGTGAGAAATCCTGAGTCACTGACGTGGCGTCTTTCCTGCTCTCTGAAAAAGATTTAAAGGTGTCACTAATCAGACTCAGTGGAAACGGAACCCTTAAACAAGGAGACTCCTTAAATCTGACGTGTGATGTGAACTGCACACACACTTCCTCACAGTTTGTGTGGTCTAAGAACAACCAGAGTTTAAATACATCAGGACCCGTTCTTCACTTTCCTGCTCTAACCCTGAGGGATTCTGGGGATTACACCTGCACTTGGGGAACCGGTGAGACGTCAGGATCTGAAACCATCAGCCTTCACGTGGAGGGTGAGTCCATCTGCTCACAACATGTGTAAAATTATTAGTGCAGGAAAAAATAAACTTGTATTGACTTCAATATTTAAATGTTCACTAAAGTTCTTTCTGTTGAACAAATGAAATCCTAGAAGGTTCAGAAAGTTCTAGTTCATGGATCTTCTGGATGGTTGTTGTGGTGACAGCTGGACTGATTTTGGTTGTTGTGATTTTCCGCAGGAGGTAAAACTATAAAACCATTATTATTATTATTATTGTTGTTGTTGTTGTTGTTGTTGTTGTTGTTGTTATTATTATTATTATTATTATTATTATTATTATTATTATTATTATTATTATTATTATTATTAACAGTGTGAGTTTTGTGTCTGTTTGTGTGTGATTACAGACACGTCCACACTGAGCCACTGATGGAGGACGATTCAGACATCTACACCACAGTACAGTACGATACATTCACCATGAACTGATCACACCTTCACACCTCACCTACTTCAGTACACACTTCTGTATGTGAACTTCACCTGAGAGCAAAAAGCTAAAGGATCTGAGCTCCTTATTTCTCTAGAGAGATTTCACAAAGTCATAATGAATTTATAAACCAACTGTGTTTGTGTGTGTATGTGTGTGTTGGTTTGTGTGTGTGCGTATGTGTGTGTGTGTGTGTGTGTGTGTGTGTGTGTGTGTGTGTTTGTGTGTGTGTGTATGTGTGTGTGTGTGTGTTTTATTCCTCACACCACAGCAATCTTCCCATTTGTATTATATAAAGAATAAAGAATGACACATTATATTTTTTTAATTACATTTTATATCCTGCAACATCCACAAATCCAGTTCCTTCCTGTTCTCCTGTATGTTATAGCAGCTATAAATATTCCTTCCTTTACAAATCTGTCTTTTTTTCTCTCTCTTGATGTTAATTTTTGTAACTACAAACCAGTGTAAACTCCTCTGTCCTGAAGATTAAATAAACTTCACCTCACAGAAAACTTTGTCATATCGACTATTAATACATGTTTATTAATTGTTTTCTGTTCCTGTTAATGAGCTGTTACTATAGAAACGATACGGTATCAGAAGCAGTGCATTAATCTGAATATAAAGCTGTGATGTTCAGCTGCACTAGTGTCTGGTATAGAAACTAAATCAACACCTTCTGACCAATCAGGAGCCGGAACTCGACGGTGCTGAGGTGGAAGGTTGGATTGATGATGAGCTTCAGGTTTATGACCTTTTACTGCTTAATGAATCTTTGTGTATTAATGTAAATGATGAAAGAAGGTTACACTTGTGATAGGGCTGGGCGATAAATCGATTTTATCGATTAACTCGAATGTGTAGTTTACATCGATTTGTTTGAATGAAAATCGGTTTTCTCTTTAACATCTGCTGACGCTCCTCTCTGGGCTCCCATAGTTCCGAATAGACTCAGCCCTCCCTCCCCCCGTCCGTTTGCCATAGAGATACACAAACAACATGGCAGCGAGCAGGAAGAACTCGTTCACAAGAAAGGCACAGTGTCATCTGTCATATGGAATTGGTTCGGTTTTGCGGCGTCAGACGCAGAACACACAAACACCCCGCTGCAAAGTATGTTTAAAGTCTGGTGCTAGCAAAGGTAGCAGTACGACTAATTTACTGCAGCACGCTGTCGAGTGGGAGAGATGTTAAAGACAGCTATATAGACATATAAGTCTTTATATGCGCACACCTAAGAGACAGATTCCAAGGGACCGTCTGCAAAGTGCAAAACCCGAAAAGCGAATACTATAAAAACAGTCAATAACTTCACTGTACTGTTTTTTATTTGAAAAATCATAAAAATTATACAAAAAGACATTTCCCCCAAATTTGTGTTGTAGTATACAGTAACTATCAGGACATCAGTGGTTTGTGAGCTGGTGACAGTACAGTGTATTACAGTGAAGTTATTCAGTTTTTATAGTATTCGCTTTTCGGGTTTTGCACTTTGCAGACAGTCCCTTGGAATCTGTCTCAGGTGTGTATGTATGTATATATATATATATATATATATATATATATATATATATATATATATATATACAGGAAAAATCTATTTAAATCGTAAATCAATTTTTTTGTGGAAAAAATCAGGGATTTTCATTTTAGGCAATATCGCCCAGCTCTACCTTTTTATATTATCTACATGAGCTTCAAATGAGAAACTGGAATGAATAATCACACCGAGGTCTTTTACTGCTGCACGTGATGTAAAAGAAAGACCATTCAGAGTTACTCTGTCATCAGAAAGCTTACTTCTGACTGTCTGTGGTACAAGTACAAGAACTTCTATCTGTCAGAGTTACGCAGGAGGAAGTGAAAAAGCCTTAGTAAGTGTTTCTTCAGAATAAAAGTGAGAGAGCTTTTCTCAAGCCGCAGGAGTTATTTCTGTTATTTCTCAGTGATGTTGTAACAGGACATTGTTTCCTAAGTCCAGGTTCCTTTCTCTTTAGATTACCTCTTTATTTGTTTGTTTGTTTGTTTGTTCCTCGATATATGTTCTGTGGCAGGTTGGTCCTCTCCACAAACCTTATCAGTTTATATAACCTGGAACCCACCCCTGGACCTGGAGCCCATAGAGCTAATGATGCTCTGCTCCCAGCTTGTTTGTGCCTTTTCACGACCTCCTGGAGAGACACAGAAAATAAGTCCTGCTGTTTAATGGAAAAATACAGAAGTAACAAATTTATTTCAGTTTTCTGTTCACACACAGTTTCATTTAGGTGGATGATCACTGTTGGTGCTTGAGGTCTTTAAATGTCTGTCACATGATATCGACCTCTCTCGACTTTATACATCATCATATCTACTGCAGAGACGTGGAACGTCTCCATATTAAGCTAAACCTGCGCAATTTTGCGTAAAATCCCTGGACCTCACACCTACCAGCACCCCTACAGCTCCATTGTTCTCCTGCTTTTGTTGTGCAAATGCCCCCATCACCTGTGAGGCCTGGCTCATTTGCATTTGTTCACTCAGAGTAGCTCAGATCCAAGGCAGGCCAAACCTCTGTCTGTGACAGAAACCTTCACGGCCTATCTATACAAAATAGTCTGTTTGATTTATATAAAAAAATGTGTGCTAAGGTTTGTCATTGCCATAGTACATATCATTTTTATTTAACCCTTTTGCAGACCTGGGGTCTATTTGAATCATCTGGAAAGTTTAATGTGTCATAACTTGGGTTTCCTTCCACATATTTGCCTGAAATTTAACAGGATTGTTCCAAATTATGAACTCTGCAAGTAAAATTAATCTTGTCCTCCCGGGTCAATTTGACCCGGCCACATTTAGTGGGGCAATAGGTCACACTTTTGCCCTTTTCAGCGCAATGAACATACATACAGACACAAAAATGCACCAGAGATGGGAAGTAACGGAGTAAAAATACTTTGTTACTGTACTTAAGTACATTTTTCTGGTATCAGTACTTTACTCCACTATTTATTTTCGGACAACTTTTTACTTTTACTCATTAAATTTTTACACAAATATCTTTTAACATTTTCAAATCGGAGTCGTTACTTTTATTATTATTTATTCTCATTGAGCGCAGTTTCCAGCCTATCATCCTATCATTGTGTGGCTTTTTCACCATGTGACTGGTGTACTGTATTATCTGTATTATTTACCTGCTATCAGACATAAGGAAAAGGAATGGTCATGTTCATTCAGAGGGAGTCACCAATGTTAAAATAACTAACAACGAGGACATTCCTGAACACACGTGGCCATATGTGAGGGAGATGTTTGTAATAATCGGCATCAAAAAGGATTCCTGGCGAATGCGTTGTGAATTGTGTCACCCAGGGGGGGTTCTAGCCCTTTATTAGGGGGGCTTCAGCCCCCTGTCTGTAATCTCAGCCATCCTAAAAATATAAGGATCATTTTTACTTTCATAAATAAATAATAAAAATGACGTTAAAATGCAGGACATGCCGTCGATGGGAAAGAAAATTATTTATCAGTTTAATCCAAGAGCGATTTTTGTTTACATTGCTTTTACACGCGTGTGTTGTAGTGTTTCACACGTGCGTCAGCTGTCTGCTTTATTTGAATGGAGAAGCACAGGTACGCGCAGCGTGCACGCGCAGTCAGAGCTGGAGGCGTTTATCTATAACGTTAATCGGCGGAAAGACGCAAAGACGGCAACCAAAAGCAGTGAAATGTCACTATTCTTATTACCAGAGTTGTCATATAATATATAATATAGAACTCTTCTTGTTTTAAATTCTCACTGAGGGCTAAAACCCCCTAAAGATGAAACCCTAGAACTGCCCCTGGGGTCAACCCAAAAAACACCAAGTGCTTAATTTAATGAACATTAATTTTGTCATTTGTAAAACATCACAATAATTTTGAGTTGTTTTGAAGCACAGAGCTGGAATCTCCCTACAGTTTGGGATATGGCCTTGGTGATACACTGGTATACATTATATTTCCAAAAGTATTGGGTCACCTGACCTTTCCTGCTATATGTGGTTGTTTTCTGATCTCATCCCCACTGAACACCGTTGGGATGAATGTGAACGCAGTGCCACCTTTTGTCGTCTGGCTCAGACAGGGCTTCCCAGTACCACGGTGCATCTACTGTGGAGGCATGTTGGGTTCTTGTTCCGTCTCAAAATTCACTTTTGGTGTTATTCATTGATGGCCAATGAAAATGAAATTACATAATTTTATTCTGTATGTGTAAGAACATGTCAAAAGCCATGGACCATAACTTCACTCAGCTTATGACATTTGTCTTTTTTCATTCTTTCCCAAGTAAGGGATGTCTCAAACACACCCTTACTGTTCCAAACACACTCCTCATGTCTCATACACACTCCTCTGCTAGGCAAAGGCATATCAAAAGTGTATCAAAAGGCATTATGAAATGCAATGCCCAATTTGTGTGTGTGTGTGTGTGTGTGTGTGTCTGTGGTGTGTGAGTGTGTGTTTTGGGTGCGTGTGTTAGTGGTTAGTATGTAGTAGTTAGTATGTTCATTGCGCTGAAAAGGGCAAAAGTGTGACCTATTGCCCCACTAAATGTTCTTAATTCTTAATTACTAACTACAAATTACATCTTCAACAAGTCTAATTAGATAAATGTAATAATTATCTATAGAAAGTATTTGTCTACTTATTCATTTGGTCTATTAACTTATTAATTACTTTCTCAATCCCAAATCAACCTGAACCACTTGAACAATAAGAGACAAGAAACTGCACTTCTAATGCTTTCACATAAACAATATACAACTGCATGAATTATCCTTGAATTGAACAAAGTGTGTAACTAGAGGGAGAAAGTTACATTAAAAATATACCTTTTAAATGTATATAGGTTTTTTTTTTTTTTAATACATGTTCATATTCTCCATATGCTTGCATAAGCACTTCCAGTTCTGATGGTGAGAAATATGCAGACTTTTTTTTTGTCTGACGCTTCTTGAATGTATCTTCCAGGGTCTTTGTACAAGTAAGAGGCCATGTTTCTGCTTCAAGCTAAAGTTAATACAGGATTCGAAAACCCACAGCAGAAAATAAATCCTGCTGTTTAATGGAAAAATACAGAAGTAACAAATCTATTTCAGTTTTCTGTTCACAAACAGTTTCATTTAGGTGGATGATCACTGTTGGTGCTTGAGGTCTTTAAATGTCTGTCACATGATATCGACCTCTCTCGACTTTATACATCATCATATCTACTGCAGAGATGTGGAACATCTCCATATTAATGTGCTTTTGGAAAGGGAGATCGTAATCAAAATCATGTCTGATGGTCAAATCTCCAGATAATTTGTCTGTACACTTTACTTCTGGGTCAAAACGGATGTATAAGAACATGTGTGTGTGTTCAGAAGACATCAACTTCCTGTTTTAACAGTTTGACACCCATGCTGTGAGTTTGTAGATATTTTGGGTGTATTGCTTTAGTCCACTAAGTACTTTTACTTCTCACACACTGAAGAAGAGATGAAGATGCTGCAGTTGGTTCTGATTCTGCTCGTACTGTCTGGTATGAAACATCATCTCACTCTTAGACAGAATTATTCTTCAGACTTTTATTATATGCTGATGGATGTTATAGTGTGTAGGTTCACTTACTGGATCACACACACACACACACACACACACACACACACACACACACACACACACACACACACACTTACACACATACACAAACACACACACACACACACACACACACACACACACACACACACACACACACACACACACAGTCTAATGCTAGTGAACATTTCATTTTGATCTGATGAAAGATTTCTGATTTAGCAGTAAGTAAGTTACAATATCATGATCATTAATAAGAAATAAAACACAACATTAGTAAAATAATTAAAACCATTTAAATTGCTCAGGTCCTGGGCTCTGAGTGCACTGTTACGATCCTGATATACAGAATAAATGATAAATTTGCTTCTTTTAAACACATCATTCAGGATAATTGAACAAGATTATGTCACTACAGGGCTGTGGATTAGAAAGAGTTTTAAACCTTGTTAAGTTTTGCACTCTTACTCATTACATTACGACATCCCCCGAACTACCTCTTGTTTTATTGAAGCTATTACAGTATATTTAGGTGTCATGTCATTATGTACAATGTGTTCTATGTTGGAAGTTAATAGTGTTAGTGTGGGATGTACTGAGCCGATGCTTGTTCCAGTTTCTACATAAAAGTGAAGAGAACTGAATATGAACTCAACAAACATGTTTGTTTTTTACTCTAAAAGATAAATTAGTGAGTAAAATCCAAACTAGTTCTAGATCTAGAAGTGTGAGTTTGTGTGTGTATATTGTGTACATAAACCACAGGTCTGTCGTGTCTCTATCATTAGAAATGAGTCGTCGTGTTTCTTTATAAAATTCTATAACTTATAACATCTGATCATTTTTATAACCTATAAAATGTAAAAAATGTGATAAAAAGTACTGTACAGATATTAAAGAGTTTTTAAATGTGTGTTTATGTACAGTATATATACACACACAGACTGTGTACAGATACACACACAATATATAAAACTTCATCACTCTCTTTTAATCTCTATTTATTTCTACACAGGTGTTTTCACTCAGGACAGTAAATGGGATGTGAAATATCCTGATAAACCGATCTGTGCTGTGAGAGGATTCAGTGTCTCCATTAAATGTAGTTATTATTATCCACAAGGTCATCAGGTGATACAAAAGCTTTGGTGCTCGATGAACTCAAATACAGACGAATGTGTAGACCCACCGTATGTTTACGACAGTTCATCAAACACTGAGTCAGACTTTGAGTTCACTGGAGACGACAAATCAGACTGTACTTTATTAATCCACAATGTACAGTTCAGTTATTCGGGAGTTTACAGATTCAGATTTATTACTGATAAGGACAAATACACAGGTGAACCTGGAGCGACTCTACAAGTTACAGGTAAAATGTATAAAATTAATTAAAGATCCAAATGATTGATTATCTGCATCATTTTCGTTCCTCAACAAAAGGAATAAAGTAAATTATTTTGTGGACATTTTTCTCTAAGTGAAGTGTGAAAGTAAATTTGAGTCTAGTTTTAATTTGATGAAGAAATCTCATGTAGCTGATGTTTATTATTGAATAGATTTTTATCTGTGTGAGAAATCCTGAGTCACTGACGTGGCGTCTTTCCTGCTCTCTGAAAAAGATTTAAAGGTGTCACTAATCAGACTCAGTGGAAACGGAACCCTTAAACAAGGAGACTCCTTAAATCTGACGTGTGATGTGAGCTGCACACACACTTCCTCACAGTTTGTGTGGTCTAAGAACAATCAGCGTTTATATACATCAGGACCCGTTCTTCACTTTCCTGCTCTAACCCTGAGGGATTCTGGGGATTACACCTGCACTTGGGAAACTGGTGAGACGTCAAGATCTGAAACCATCAGCCTTCACGTGGAGGGTGAGTCCATCTGCTCACAACAATCCTGAAGATTTAATATCAGACTAACACGACCTGCTGTTACGCTTCTGTAGCAAGTGACATTTTTAATTCTGTTGACTTTTTTAACAGGTTTTGATCAATGGAAAATCTGGATCATTATTTTGATTATTGGGATTTTGGTGATCGTGGCCGCTGTAATTTATCTCAGGTAAATTTAATTGGTGAAACATTTACTTAATACCAATTACCAAATCAAATGATCTTTAAACCCTTATTCTACGTTCTATTTGGGAAAAGTGTAGGACATTTAAATCAGGACCATAGAGTTCATTAAAAAGAGAGAGCTGTAACTGTGCACTGTGTGTTTTGCTGCTTCCAACAGGAGGAAACGTGAGAGAGGTGAAGAGAACGCACAGGTATGAGCTTTAGAAAGAAATCACAAACTCAGCATTAACACAGCATGAGTGAGTGTGAACACAGGAACACTTCAGAAGTGATTGTGATTATTATACTTCTTATGTTACCAGGATGGAGCAAACACACACGATAAACAGCCGAAGCCACAGCCGAGCTCTGTTCCTCAACTAGATGATGAAACATTGCCTGAGGAGGAAGTGACTTACGCGAGAGTGTGTGTCAAAGACAAGAAAGTAACACAAGGGTGAGTGCTAAAGTCTGTCTCACACTTATCACCAAAAACAACTAAAGTGTCCAACACAAAAAATGTGTGTGTGTGTGTGTGTGTGTGTGTGTGTGTGTGTGTGTGTGTGTGTGTGTGTGTGTGTGTGTGTGTATTGTGCTTTGGATTTTAGGTGTGCCAACACCGAGCAACAGAAGGAGGATGATAATGTCATCTACAGCACTGTCATTAAATCCTGATCACATTATTACATCTCCATCAAACTCATCAGAACTGTAAAGATTTCTGTGGGAACCTGTGAGAAGTTTAATATGAATATAAAATACATCTCATCAATTCCAGATTAGTGTTTATTCATATCATTTAGTGAGAGTATCTCGGTGTTTGACCCTTGATTAGAACATTGCCTTTAGTTTAATATTCACTCTGGCTTTTATTCCTTTATTAATTGTTCAGTCATGAGCAGAACATCATGTACACACACATGAGCAATGTAGAGCAATGAGCAGCCAGTATGACTACAGGAACCAGATGGAACTTCTCACTTAACCGCTGTTAAAAAAAAAAGTTCCTCTAAAGTGATAGAGTTCAAACACCAGCAGATCTGTTTTCCAGTCTCTTAACATTGTATTAAAAAACTCTTAAAAATACTTTAAATTTCAATAAATAAAGTAAATGTGGTTTCAGCTGTTTACCATATTGTTTATAGTGCAGGGACATTTTTACCCTAAAGATTATAAATTCTGATTCGCTGTGACCGTTAATGCAGGGGCTAAATCACAGAAATCATCACTGTACATTCTTAACTATAGAACATGTAGATGCTTTTGTAAAGTCATTAATAAATGTTACTGGTAATTTCTTATTTTAATGGATCGTGGGATTCTGCATGAGAACCTTAAACCTCTGTTTATTAGACATTAGGACTGTTTCATGGACCGCATCACTTTATCAACTTCTAAGCTGTTTAATGCAGGACAGTGATGTAATTTTTGGACTCCAGACTTTACGGATGTCTCGGATTTCTTCCCTCGATTCACTGATCCTGTTGTGTACGTCGTGTCTTTCGTAAAAATAAAATCTCAATGCTTTCTTAGACTTGTTGGATTTTTGTGAGTTCATGTATGTTTTAGACATTTGGTTTAATTAAGTTTCCATTACTGTCATTTTTTCCAGAGACACAATGGAGCTGCTTCATTAGCTTCTTTATAACCAGTCAATTAGACAGACCATTAAACCACACACACTTTAATTAATGTACAATAAACTATTTAAATAAAATAACCTTTTTTACAAATTTGTTGTGAATAAAGTTCCTTAAAGAAAAAGTATTGAATGTAAGAAAATGGCTTTGGAGGCAAACACGTTCCCATAACAACGAAGCTAAACCTGGAAATAAATCGTCCAGAAGACCTTAATATATAAATATGAAAATTATTTGAGATTTTAAACAAATAAACAAGCGTCTGACTTTTTAAACATTATCTCCACAAATCTTTATTTACAACACATACCAGTTACATCTGCTGTGTAAAGGATCTGGTGCATGATGTAGTATAAAAATTACATACAATATATAAATATAATATTAAAATGATCACTTTGTCAGTAGTTAAATCTCATTAAAATGCCTGAACCTCATTAAATCTTGTTTGTTTTTCAATATTAGAACTGAATCATTGTATAAACTTAGACGTGTAAATGCACATCATGATCAAATTATTTCCATCAGTAATCATGTGAGACATTCAGGAATGACGAATGCCGTGCTACACTTGTTGGTCCAGATGGATGGATGGGTGCTGAATGGCCACCATGTTCCAACAAGACTGAGGTGGAGTAATGATTTGGGCTGGAATATTGGGAAGTGAGAATATTTTTCATGTGAGAACTTGTGGTCTGAGGTCAAGGTTCAATTTCAACATGTTGTAATAAAACCTATACAGCAAACATGAGGTGAAGTGACATCATGTTAATAGTATGATAAAGTAAAAAAAAAAATGTACAAAAAATAAATAGAAAGTCTTTATGTTTAAAAAATGAGTGAAATATATGTGGTGTCTAAATAAAGAAGTGTGAAAATGTACACATGAATCGTTCAATTTGATTATCAACATGTCAGAGTTACTTTGGAGAGGAAGCCTGTATCAGTATCAGTACTGATGCATTGTTTCACACTTTCCTGAAGCGTTTCTTCAAATTAATTTCTTCTTTTTGTTGTGTGTGAATTATATGCATAAATTTGATTTCAGTTATTAAGTTTAAGTTTTATGTTTCAGTGTATCTGCTGTTCAAAAAGCATCAGTTTATTAACATCTGGTGATTAAAGACCCTGAATTAGTTGTGTATAAAGACTGGACTTTATCTGAGTCTGTGTTGGCTTTAATTATGCACCAGTGAACATCCAGTATCTGTAATATCCACTAACAAGGTCTAAGGTACTCACAGAGCACACATGCAACATCTGCTGGTCATAAGAATACATTGCGCTCAAGGTCGGTTTTAAATGTAATGAGTCATGCATTCGGATTTTTTTGTAAGTATTTATATTTATTAATTCTGTAATGTTCATGTTTGTCTGTGGCTCTGATGTTATTATATACATTTTTTACTTGCTCTATTAAAGTTTCTCATTTTGACTGATTCATTGAGGCAGTTTATAAAATGATTCAGTTCTAGTAGTGAAAAAAAATACAAGATTTAAAGAGGTTCAGCATTTTAATGAGATTTAACTACCGACAAAGTGATCATTTTAATATTATATGTATATGTTGTATGTAATTTTGATACTACATCATGCACCAGATCCTTTACACAGCAGATGTAACTGGTATGTGTTGTAAATAAAGATTTGTGGAAATAATGTTTAAAAAGTCAGAGGCTTGTTTATTTGTTTACAATCTCGAAATAATTTTCATATTTATATATTAAGGTCTTGTGGACGATTCATTTCAAGGGTTAGCTTCGTTGTTATGGGAATGTGTTTGCCTCCAAAGCCATTTTCTTACATTCAACACTTTCTTCTTAAGGATCTTTATTCACAACAAATTTAAAAAAAGTTATTTTATTTAAATAATTTATTGTACATTAATATAGTGTGTGTGGTTTAATGGTCTGTCTAATTGACTGGTTATAAAGAAGCTAATGAAGCAGCTCCATTGTGTCTCTGGAAAAAATGACAGTAATGGAAACTTAATTAAACCAAATGTCTAAAACACACATGGACTCACAAAATCCAACAAGTCTAAGAAAGCATCGAGATTTTATTTTTACGAAAGACACGACGTACACAACAGGATCAGTGAATCGAGTGAAGAAATCGGAGACATCCGTAAAGTCTGGAGTCCAAAAATTACATCACTGTCCTGCATTAAACAGCTTAGAAGTTGATAAAGTGATGTGTTCCATGAAACAGTCATAATGTCTAATAAACAGAGGTTTAAGGTTCTCATGCAGAATCCCACGATCCAATAAAATAAGAAATTACCAGTAACATTTATTAATGACTTTACAAAAGCATCTACATGTTCTATAGTTAAGAATGTACAGTGATGATTTCTGTGATTTAGCCCCTGCATTAACGGTCACAGAGAATCAGAATTTATAATCTTTAGGGTAAAAATGTCCCTGCACTATAAACAATATGGTAATCAGCTGAAACCACATTTACTTTATCGAAATTCAAAGTATTTTTAAGTGTTTTGTTTTTTTTTAATACAATGTTAGGAGACTGGAAAACAGATCTGCTGGCGTTTGAACTCTATCACTTTAGAGGAACTTTTTTTTAACAGTGGTTAAGTGAGAAGTTCCTTCTGGTTCCTGTAGTCATACTGGCTGCTCATTGCTCTACATTGCTCATGTGTGTGTACATGATGTTCTGCTCATGACTGAACAATTAATGAAGGAATAAAAGCCAGAGTGAATATTAAACTATAGGCAATGTTCTAATCAAGGGTCAAACACCGAGATACTCTCACTTAATGATATGAATAAACACTAACCTGGAATTGATGAGATGTATTTTATATTCATATTAAACTTCTCACAGGTTCCCACAGAAATCTTTACAGTTCTGATGAGTTTGATGGAGATGTAATAATGTGATCAGGATTTAATGACAGCGCTGTAGATGACATTATCGTCCTCCTTCTGTTGCTCGGTGTTGGTACACCTAAAATCCAAAACACAACACATACACACACACACACACACATACACACACACACACACACACACACACACACACACACACACACACACACACACACACACACACACACACATTGTTTGTGTTGGACACTTTAGTTGTTTTTGGTGATAAGTGTGAGACAGACTTTAGCACTCACCTTTGTGTTACTTTCTTGTCTTTGACACACACTCTCGCGTAAGTCACTTCCTCCTCAGGCAATGTTTCATCATCTAGTTGAGGAACAGAGCTCGGCTGTGGCTTCGGCTGTTTATCGTGTGTGTTTGCTCCATCCTGGTAACATAAGAAGTATAATAATAATAATCACAATCACTTCTGAAGTGTTCCTATGTTCACACTCACTCATGCTGTGTTAATGCTGAGTTTGTGATTTCTTTCTAAAGCTCATACCTGTGCGTTCTCTTCACCTCTCTCACGTTTCCTCCTGTTGGAAGCAGAAAAACACACAGTGCACAGTTACAGCTCTCTCTTTTTAATGAACTCTATGGTCCTGATTTAAATGTCCTGCATTTTTCCCAAATAGAACGTAGAATAAGGGTTTAAAGATCATTTGATTTGGTAATTGGTATTAAGTAAATATTTCACCAATTAAATTTACCTGAGATAAATTACAGCTGCCACGATCACCAAAATCACAATAATCAAAATAATGATCCAGATTTTCCATTGATCAAAACCTGTTAAAAAAAGTCAACAGAATTGAAAATGTCACTTGCTACAGAAGCGTAAGAGCAGGTCGTGTTAGTCTGATATTAAATCTTCAGGATTGTTGTGAGCAGATGGACTCACCCTCCACGTGAAGGCTGATGGTTTTAGATCCTGACGTCTCACCGGTTCCCCAAGTGCAGGTGTAATCCCCAGAATCCCTCAGGGTTAAAGCAGGAAAGTGAAGAACGGGTCCTGATGTATATAAACTCTGGTTGTTCTTAGACCACACAAACTGTGAGGAAGTGTGTGTGCAGTTCACATCACACGTCAGATTTAAGGAGTCTCCTTGTTTAAGGGTTCCGTTTCCACTGAGTCTGATTAGTGACACCTTTAAATCTTTTTCAAAGAGCAGGAAAGACGCCACGTCAGTGACTCAGGACTGAGAGGGTGATGATAATTATAATACAGTCAAGTACTAAAGTATCAAACAAACTCTGTCATTCTTCACTAATATAAGTACACATTTTTGTATCTGTTGATTTTTCTGAAACATCAAAATTTACGAACTAGATCTTTATTTAATAATTAATATTTACCTGTAACTTGTATTGTCGCTCCAGGATCACCTGTCCATTTACCACCGGTCACATTAGTAATAAATCTGAATTTGTAAACTCCAGAATAAT
>NC_062542.1:968586-998586 GCF_022655615.1 Tachysurus fulvidraco
GATCTATGAGCACATTCAGTTACTTCATAAGTAGAATTCTTTCTCATTAGAGCTCTATTAAATCTCTCAGTGTCTGTAATTAAACACAGTAAAGTCGTGTGATCTACTACTTACTTGTGTTGTACCACTTTAATAGTATTTTATGTGTTTATGTGTATAAGACAATGAGTCAATGGATGAACCGTAACATTAATCAAATATCTGAAGAATAATTCTTTATCTTCATCTTTATCTTCATCTCAGTAAGAACTCAGCTTTGTGTTGCTGAAATATAGTTTATTTTCTAAAGATTATTTCCTTTTACCCAGTGTCACTATGATCACAAACACGAGGACGATGGTGAGAAGTGTGTGTTTTTTATTATGCACACACACACACACACACACACACACACACACACACACACACACACACACACACACACACACAAACACCAAGCCAGTCTCACAACCAGTCTCACAGCAGTTCCTCACACAGGTGACGAAATGTAATCTATAGATCCGTGTTAGTGGCCATGAATTTCCTTTTTTTCGTGTCACTCAGCACAACTTTCGATCTAATCATCTTTCGTGTCTGCACAGCGTTTTTCTTTCTGCCACTCAGAAGCAATTTTGCTCATTTGTTATTCATTTTTAAACTTTAAGCACTACATTACTTTGACACCCAGAAAAGAAACCATAACACAATGTTTATTACCCTACAGAATATAAAGCAATAAAACAAGGATAAAATCTCCTCAATAGATTACATTTCGTGACTATTGCGTGCAAACACACACACACACATTTACACATGTAAGGATGTAAAAAAAATGATGTAATACTGATACATTGAACGGTTTGATATAAGTCAAAAGATGATCTGTGTTTAAAATGCTGTTTTATTTACATTACAATATGCAGTGTTTGCTTGTTTACATTCCACTTTCTTTTGCCGTAAGTTTAATGACCTCTCTGTGATCGATTGCTAATGCCTCGTTCAGCCTGTGTGCGGCACGTGCAGCTGACGTTTGTCCATTACAACATTGGACGTGACTGAAGCTACATTGTGTCCGTGTCATGTTTTCTATTTCCTCTTATACGGGTAAGAACGAGGGTTGTATATTGTGGGAACAAGTCATATATGTGTTTAATATTGTAAGGAACATGCGGGGAGTAAATACTAATGGTTGTATTTATGTAAGCGCGTTTAGCAGGCTAGTGTGAAGTGTTGGCCAGTGTAGCCTGTGTGCTAGCTGTGGAGCACATGGTGGAGCACGTGGATCTAGTTTAACATCGCAGCCACCATTTTCTCTGTGTGTCTGTATACGTTTTATATCATAGGGATGAGGTAAACGTGTTATTGTTGAAGTTTGTGTTGTGTTGAAGTTGTGTTTAAAGAGTGTTTAATGTGAAGAGGCAAGTTAGTTTATTTGTGTAAGCACAATGCTATTACTGAGGATAAAATGTTGTGTATTCTGAATTAATAATAACTATAAAACAGCAGTATTTAGAATTAAATAATATCTATTGTGCTGTTTATTGTTCCAAACACAGAGTAAAGTTTAATCTATTTTGATTTAATTATCTTTTATTAAATGTACTTTTTCAAGGTTATTTGTCAATACTGTTTGAAGATGCTGTAAATACATTTTGATATCTACTGTTTTATGAATGTTTAAAAACAGTATGAATGCTGTGAACACATTTTGGTCTGTTTTGGTAACTCATGTTAAAGGTTAACTCAGGTATTTTAGTAAGATAGTTATAACCTACCAGCTGATATTTTTTCTAATTGTGAAGTTTCTCAGAGAGACATTGTCATGCAAAAGGAAAATAACATGTGTAAGTGTGATGCTGTGTAAATGTTTTATGCTGTTCATGGTAAATGCATTACAACATTGGACGTGACTGAAGCTACATCGTGTCTGTGTCATGTTTTCTATTTCCTCTTATACAGAGGCGTAACACACACGTACTCACACATTCGCGCGCACACACAAACACACACGTACTCACACATTCACACACACACACACACACGCACACACACACACACACACACACACACACACACACACACACACACACACACACACACGTAATCACAAATTCACACACACAAACACATGCGCGGGCACACATACACATACGCGCTCACACACGCATTTACATTTACAGCATGTGACAGACCCCTTATCCAGAGCGACGTACATAAGTGCTTAAATCTCTAACATTGAATACATTAATGCTGGTTCACTAGGTTACATACTAAGATACCATGAGTTTAAAACATTTGTTCAGTTTCAATGAAAAAGTGTCAAAGTTTTTTTTTTTTTTAATGCAAAAGATAAAGAAAGAAGTGCTAGTTGAAGTGTTTCCTGAATAAGTTGGTCTTCAACCGCCGCTTGAAAATAGCCAGTGACTCAGCTGTCCGGACGTCTAGGGAAAGTTCATCCCACCACGTTGGTGCCAGAACAGAGAAGAGTCTTGTAGTAAATAGAAGAGTCTTGTAAAAAACTCACACTGTTCATAATAATAATAACAATAATAATAATAATAATAATAATAATAATAATAATAATAATAATACTAATAATAATAATGGTTTTAGTTTTACCTCCTGCTGAAAATCACAACAGCCAAAATCAGTCCAGCTGTCACCACAACAACCATCCAGAAGATCCATGAATTAGAACTTTCTGAACCTTCGAGGATTTTATTTGTTCAACAGAAAGAACATTAGTGAACATTTAAATATTGAAGTCAATACAAGTTTATTTTTTCCTGCACTCAGAGCCGATCGGCCCTATACGCACACTACGCAAATTGCGTAGGGCCCCACAAATTATGCAAGGCCCCGCCTCCCCCTGCCTCGTTTTACAACGCGTGTTAATGTCTACTGTGTAGCATCGGCGAGGCTTCCCTAAAAAAGGAGCTCATGGGCTTCAGCACCCCTAAAAAGGAGCTCAGCACCGATAAAAAAAAAAAAGCTCAACACCCCTAAAATTTTTATTAATATTTTAGTCCAGCGGGTCGCCGCCGTTGTGGAGTAACACAGGACCTGAGTGACTCGTCCATAGTCATAAACGGAGAGAAGTAGCGCCGGTTACAATGTTCTTCCGCAAGACGCATGCAGTTCTGTTTATTAACCGCTAGAGCGTGAAACAAAAGCAGCAGTGCGACAAATAAACTGCGTACCTGTGTAGTGCGTACGTGTGTCTCTGTTGGTAAAGTTTATCGTTAATTTGATACGCATTTTAACAATCGGGAGTCATGTAAACATGACGTCACGTGCGTCTTTTCTGATCAGTCGTCATGGAAACATGAAGCCCTGGCGTTTGGACCAAAGTGAAAACAAACGCCATATCACTGTATACCACCAGTATGTGTGAAAACACTCACTGTGGCTTTTTAAATGAATTGTTATTCATTCCTAGATTTAGATCTGTTATTTTTCACTTCAGTGAATGAGAGTGTGTGTGCCCTGTGATGGGTTGGCACTCCGTCCAGGGTGTATCCTGCCTCGATGCCCGATGACGCCTGAGATAGGCACAGGCTCCCCGTGACCCGAGAAGTTCGGATAAGCGGTAGGAAATGAATGAGTGAGTGACTATTTCATGAGACTGGGTTGCAAACACACACAAACACACACACACATACACACACACGTTCTCACACACACAGACACACACACACAGACACATACACACACACACAGACACACACACACAAGCTCACACACGCACACATTTACATTTACAGCATGTGACAGACCCCTTATCCAGAGCGACGTACATAAGTGCTTAAATCTCTAACATTGAATACATTAATGCTGCTCACTAGGTTACATACTAAGATACTATGAGTTTAAAACATTTGTTCAGTTTCAATGAAAAAGTGTCAAAGTTTTTTTTTTTTATGCAAAAGATAAAGAAAAAAGTGCTAGTTGAAGTGTTTCCTGAATAAGTTGGTCTTCAACCGCCGCTTGAAAATAGCCAGTGACTTAGCTGTCTGGACGTCTAGGGGAAGTTCATCCCACCACCTTGGTGCCAGAACAGAGAAGAGTCTTGTAGTAAACTTGCCTCTTACCCTCATTTGTGAAATGTGAGTAATATATTTCACTTCCTTTATTGTGTCAAATTTTTGCTTCTCTTCACAAAATAGTTCTAAATAAGGAATATGGTACAGAATAAAGGAAACAATAAAACACAACATGTTGTGCTGCTTTTACAGTAAAACTGTAAAACACACACAAACACACACACATACACACATATTGTACACACACACAAACACACATACACACACATACACACGCAAACACACATACGCACCCACACACACACATACACAAAAACACACACACAGACACACATACACACACACACATACACACAGATACACACACACACACATACAGTACACACACAAACCAACACACACACACACACACACACACACACACTTGGTTTATTAATTCATTATGACTTTGTGAAATCTCTCTAGAGAAATAAGGAGCTCAGATCCTTTAGCTTTTTGCTCTCAGGTGAAGTTCACATACAGAAGTGTGTACTGAAGTAGGTGAGGTGTGAAGGTGTGATCAGTTCATGGTGAATGTATCGTACTGTACTGTGGTGTAGATGTCTGAATCGTCCTCCATCAGCGGCTCAGTGTGGACGTGTCTGTAATCACACACAAACAGACACAAAACTCACACTGTTAATAATAATAATAATAATAATAATAATAATAATAATAATAATAATAATAATGTGAGTAAATAATAGAATAAAGTGATTTATTCTGGATTAAAAGCTTTTATCAACAAGTTATAAAGAACACTAGTTAGCTAACACATAAATGGCACTGTTGGTAAATACAGCATTAAAAGTTCATTAATATTGTTAATACTAGACTGTACTGGGATCATTTTCACAGATGTATCGATTTAACAATCGTCAGTAAAAAGATTTCCCAGCTTTCAGTCAGGACTGATCTAAACTATCATACTTAATAAATATAAATAGAAACAGGAGACAACATTTACACTCGAAAATCTGTGTTTAAGAAGGAAAAAAAACAACCTCTGTTTTTCATGATTTTCATGAAGCTCTCTGTTTGTGACGAAGTGCTCTTATATCTTCTGCTTGTTCTGTCAGTGACAGATATAATGACATTGGAGATGAATGTCTATAATTCTATAGTAAACTTACTAATTGATTCATTAATTATTCAATCATTTGATTAACTTTTTGACATAAAACATTTCTGTCTCATAAAACTTATGTTTCCATATTTTTATTATATATTATATAATAAAATCCGTTAGCTTTTTGGTAGTGATGAGGCTCTTAGTCCCATGAGACTACGACTCACCAGCATTATTGTGACCTTAGCAACTCTTCTCATGAATAAATGAATGAATTAAGACCTTTCATCGGCTGTATGCTGACAACAGCGACAACTGCTGACCGGAATAGTTTCTGTTCTCGACACGTACATTTTAAAACGGCGTATGGGGATGAACGTGTAAAATAAGCTCTAATGGACAGACGGGTTTCTTGTACTGGTGAGTTTTTATTTGTGGTGTAAAATTTGTCCAGTCTTCTTGAAGCTCTCTGTTGTGGAAGAGCTCGCTTTTAATGTTAAACTACCTGAAAGATACCTGAGTGCTGAGGGTCTGTTATAACAATTCACAAGCTCATTGGTTAATGTGTTGGTCTACTGATCGAAAGGTCATAGGTTCGTGTCCCAGGTCCAAGAAGGACCGTGTCCCCTGAGGACCTTAGTCCTTAATTGCTCAGTTGTATAAATTGAAAGAAAAATTTAAGGGGATAAAAGTGTCTGCTAAACGAAAAAAAAACAAGCGACTTCATCACTCACACCCTTTTATTGATAAAATCAATCAAAAACTGGATTTATCACATTTACCTGCAGCCTGCCACTAGAGGGAGACATTCTGTAATAAATCTTTTGTTTGTAAAGACGTGTGTGTGTGTGTGTGTGTGTGTGTGTGTGTGTGTGTGTGTGTGTGTGTGTGTGTGTGTGTGTGTGTTTTAGAGCTGAGAATAAATATGAAGTACTTGTTTCCAACACATTAACATATTTTGTATAATAAACCTTATTTATATACAAAAATGCCTCATTTTTTAGTAAAAAAAAAAACCCAGAATTTTTTAATTATTTTCACTATAGAGGCACAAAAGTTGATGTACAATTACAGGCTGGTATATTTCAAAGGCAGGAGATTGTTGTGAAACCATTTTGCAAATAATAAAACCTGTTTTTCTCCAGGCCAAATTGACTTGAATTCTTATAACTCAAAAATTCTACAATGATCACCATTCTGTTTGTAATATCTATTTTGCCCACCTGATGATGTGATCAACCAACAACAGGCTACACACACACACACACACACACACACACACACACACACACACACACACACACACACACACACACACACACAGAGAGAGAGAGAGTCAAAAACGTGCAATAATTTCAAGTGAATAAAACTTCTTTTACATTCCTTATGTTTTTTTTATTATACTTAATTTATGAACCATAAACCTTATGAAATTATGCCATGTTTTGAGTAAAATAAGCGGAAATGATTAAATATTATTTTGGATAACCACTGACTGATAAATGTCAAACATTACTCAGCATATCTCCAGGCCAAAGCTGACGGATGCAACTAAATTCATAAATAAGAGAGAAACAAATATGATTTGCAAAACACATGTATTTTATTTTTTAACTACTTTATAGAAATATAAATGTGTGTGTGTTAAACTTTTACAAATGTGTAGCCTTTGTTTTATCTAGAGGCAAACTGAAATGCAATGCCCAATTCTTTGAACAGTGTTTGACTCTGTGTGTGTCTGTGTGTGTGTGTGTGTGTGTGTGTGTGTGTGTGTGTGTGTGTGTGTGTGTGAAGCTTGTCGGTAGATTAGGTTTTGCCCCCAGCTGGACAAATGCATATAACAAGTGTGAAATATTTACAAATGAGTAGCTTTTGTTTTTTCTGGATGCCCAATGAATTGCAATGCCCAATTTGTGTGTGTGTGTGTGTGTGTGTGTGTGTGTGTGTGTGTGTGTGTGTGTGTGTGTGTGTGTTTTGGGTGCGTGTGTTAGTGGACATTTTATGTGTGCATTTTTGTGTCTGTATGTATGTTCATTGTGCTGAAAAGGGCAAAAGTGTGACCTATTACCCCACTAAATTTGGCCGGGTCAAAATGACCCAGGAGGATCCAAACGCATAGTATATACTGGTCTGAACACATAGTTCAACGAAAATAGCCAAAATTAATTTTACATACAAAGTTCATAATTTGGAACAATCCTGGTAAATTTCAGGCAAATATGTGGAAGAAAGCCCAAGTTATGACACATTAAACTTTCACTAAACCTTTCAGCCGGGTCAAATAGACCTAGGGAAAATAGGAAACAAATAGCAGACAAATATATTAGCATAGCAGTGAGACTGATCGTTATCATCACTGTTATGTTTATTAATAGCTAAAATATCTAAAGAGAACTAACCACTTGGAGCAAAAAACATCACACAACATCTACATTACAGTAAATACAGAGAAAAAGAAGAAGCAACTTTTGTTTTATTCTTAAAGTAAGTATTTATTAGGAAAAAAGGTAAAGCACTCAGCATGTATCTTATATCTCTTATACACATCATATATTTAATAAAACATTAAATCAAAGTTATATAAAGTCATATATTTAATAAAATGCTTGAACATTAGAAGGTCACATGACTAGCAGGCGTATATACAGTACATATATAATCTAAACAGTCAGGATGTACCTGTGCTGATGAAAAAGCTCTTTACCAACATGTCATTTACAGGATATACAATACTTTACGTCCTGTTTGTAAAAGATTCATGACACGATGGATTCAGAAGGGTCTAAAATCCCAGAGCAGTTAAATCCATCTCCACATAGAAAACTAAAACAGTCTAGCAAGCCAGAAGAAGAGGAAGAAGAAAAGGTAGAATAACTACAGGGTTCCTACTCACCCTTGGTGCTTGGACCCCTAATTACAATGAAGAAATCACACGTATTTAGACTTAATTAGAGAATCGATTCCTTTGTAATAAATATAACACTGGCTCTATTGGGGACGATACTGTCACAGCCCGACTTTATAAGCAACGTCTGGGACGATTTATAACTGGACAGCTGCTATATATTTTGTTAAAGATTTAATGAAATACTCAGTTTGGTTAGTCAATTGAAGCCATTTGTGTAACTTAAAATTACTAAAATGTAAGAGTTTAAATGCCCTTCTTAACAGGATGTGTACAGCAAATAAATGTCCTGTGATATTAACAAGTCTTAAATCCTAAAGAATTACATGCATTGGGAAAATGTATGATGAGGTTTTATGATGATGTCTAAATAAAACTCATCTGCACTGGAGTTGAATAAGGTGTGAAAACATCATCAGGTCATTTTCACACTGCTGTAGATAACAGAATCGTCCTTCTGCTGCTCCGTGTGGTCACACCTGAAATTACACACAAACCTGTTTATAAACCACACACTCTGTATGTTGGTCTGCTTTATGCTACACTTTGTGGTCTCTTTCCAACACACAGACATTTAAAAATATAAGCGAGTCTGTTGAGGAAACGATGAATGTTTCTAGCTGTGATGGCGTCAGTGAGAACAGGAACTAAAGTCATGTCACAGATGTTCAAGAGCAATAGAACGTAATTATAAACTTTTAATAAAGTGTTCATGTTCTTTAATAATGAAAACTGGCTGATTGTGGTGGTGTAAGATGAACTACAAGACGCTGCTTTTGATAAAAATGCTATAACAGAAAACCACTGTGTTTTATACCTTATTTATTAACTAAACCCCAGACTGACTTTAGAGAATGAACAATGAGAACACACACAGCTTTACAATTCTCCTTTAGTCTCACTTTAACATGACGCTGTTTTCCATAACAGATTAAATCACACGATGCTTTTGAAGTCATTATTTGTGGTAATTATTAAGTCATTAACATGTGGATATTTTATCTTTTCACCCTTACCGTTTGGTGGCTTTGTTGGGTTTCTTCAACACAGATGCATAAATGTCTCCTCCTTTATCTAACACTTCTTTATCAGGCTGAGGATCTCGGTTTAGCTGTGAACTACGAGAAAGAGAGAAAAAACCCACAGCTAACATAGTGTAGGTTTATACATTTCTACATTATTCTCCATTAGAGTGAAATATCATAACGCCATTCTTAAAGACCTCTTTATCCTACACTATACGTATCATGATCTACAGGTTTACACACAAACTGCTTCGTTTTATAAAACTCGGCAATTCATTTTAAACTCGGACAAGTTTATTTAATAAAAATAAGAAAAAGATGCCTCATATTTCTGAATTTACTTCACATTGTGGCATGATTTAACATGATAGTGAATTTACCTCTAATAATATCATCATACCTCTAATAAATATCAGATTTTCACAACATATTTAACTCTATTTTAAAAACAAGCTCCTTTCTATACTTTCTCTATATTTTTTTACCTTTTGGTTGTTTTTAACTGGACAGACGAGTAAGTCACTTCGTCCTTGTTCAACATTTCTTCCTCAACAACATGAGAAACCTGAGAGCTGAACCGTGGCTTTGTCTGTAAAAACACAACTCATCAGAATTAAAGTACAACAACGTGGGAAAATCACCAACACTTTACGCTTTTTAAAGGTCCACTTAAAGACACAGATCTTTGAGAAGGTCTTACTCGTGTTTTCTCTCCATTTTCCCTCACGTTTTCTTCTGGAGCTGTAAATTTCCTCCTAACAGAAACAGAAAACACACAGTGCACATGGACGTGCTCCAGGATTCACCCTGTGACCTCATACATCTGACTTAAACAGAGTAAGGAACAATACTGTACATGTTAAATATTGCTGTGTAGATTGTAATGTATGGAGCCATGATGAGTTTTACCTCCTGTTGTGTATCACAGCTCCTGAGACGACTGAGACGAAGACACTCACTCCGATGATCACCAAAACATTGACCCAGACTGACTGGTGTTCAGGATTTTCTGTTAAATCCAACGATATTCACTTGTTATAGACGTGTAAATGCGCATCATGATGAAATTATTTCCATCAGTAATCATGTGAGACATTCAGGAATGTTGTGAGCAGATGGACTCACCCTCCACGTGAAGGCTGATGGTTTCAGATCCTGACGTCTCACCGGTTCCCCAAGTGCAGGTGTAATTCCCAGAATCCCTCAGGTTTAGAGCAGGAAAGTGAAGAACGAGTCCTGATGTATTTAAACTCTGGTTGTTCTTAGACCACACAAACTGTGAGGAAGTGTGTGTGCAGCTCACATCACACGTCAGATTTAAGGAGTCTCCTTGTTTAAGGGTTCCGTTTCCACTGAGTCTGATTAGTGACACCTTTAAATCTTTTTCAGAGAGCAGGAAAGACGCCACGTCAGTGACTCAGGATTTCTCACACAGATCTAGTTATTTAATAATAAACATTTCTTCATTTAGAGAAAAATGTCCACAAATTTGTTTACTTTATTCCTTTTGTTCAGGAAAGAAAATGATGTAGATAATAAATCATTTGGATCTTTAATTTAATAATTAATATTTACCTGTAACTTGTAGAGTCGCTCCAGGTTCACCTGTCCATTTGTTCTTATCAGTAATAAATCTGAATCTGTAAACTCCAGAATAACTGAACCGTACATTGTGGATTAATAAAGTACAGTCTGATTTGTCGTCTCCAGTGAACTTAAAGTCTGACTCTGTGTTTAATGAGCTGTTATAAACATAGTCATCTTCACACTTATATGTGTTTAAGTTACTCGAGCACCAAAGTTTTTGTATCACCTGATGACCTTGTGGATAATAATAACTACATTTAATGGAGACACTGAATCCTCTCACAGCACAGATTGGTTTATCAGGATATTTCACACCCCATTTACTGTCCTGAGTGAAAACACCTGTGTAGAAATAAATAGAGATTAAAAGAGTGATGAAGTTTTATATGTAGTGTGTGTATCTGTATACAGTGTGTAGATACACACACACACACACACACACACACACACACACACACACACACACACACACACATTTAAAACTTATTTAATATCTGTACAGTACTTTTTTTTATCACATTTTTTACATTTTATAGGTTATAAAAATGATCAGATGTTATAAGTTATAGAATGTTATAAAGAAACACGACGACTCATTTCTAATGATAGAGACACGACAGACCTGTGGTTTATGTACACAATATACACACACAAACTCACACTTCTAGATCTAGAACTAGTTTGGATTTTACTCACTAATTTATCTTTTAGAGTAAAAAACAAACATGTTTGTTGAGTTCATATTCAGTTCTCTTCACTTTTATGTAGAAACTGGAACAAGCATCGGCTCAGTACATCCCACACTAACACTATTAACTTCCAACATAGAACACATTGTACATAATGACATGACACCTAAATATAATAATAATAATAATAATAATACTTTTAAATAATTTTATTTAAAGGCACCTTTCTAACACTCAAGGTCACCGTACAAAAGATGAAGAAAAACAACAAAAAATATAGTTATAAAATACTTACATAAAAATACAAATTGGACCAACATTACAAATCATGATGTAGAATAAGCTAAACTAAACAGATAAGTTTTAAGCTGAGATTTAAATGATGAAAGAGAATCAATATTACGGAGCTCAGATGGAAGTGAGTTCCAGAGCTGAGGTGCAGAGTAACTGAAAGCTCTGTTCCCCATCGTTACAAGACGGACAGAGGGAACAATGAAATGAGTGGAAGAAGAAGACCTAAGAGTGCGAGTTGGTTTTGGAGTATGAAGAAGATCAAGAAGATATGAAGGTGCAAGATTGTGGATAGCTTTAAATGTTAGAAGAAGAATTTTATACTTGATACGAAAATTAATGGGAAGCCAGTGTAGCTGTTCCAGAACAGGTGTAATATGATGGATAGAGGGAGTACGAGTGATAATACGGGCAGAAGAGTTTTGAACGAGTTGCAGCTTATGAAGGCTTTTGTGAGGAACCCCAATAAGAAGAGAATTACAGTAGTCAAGCCGGGAGGTTACTAGACTGTGAATAAGAGTGGTGGTAGATTGAGTGGTGAGAAAGGAACGAAGCCTATTGATAATTCGAGGGTGAAAGTTTGCAGCCCGAGTAACATTATTTATATGAGAGGTAAAAGAAAGGGTACTATCAAAGATGACACCAAGACTCTTGAGATGACCTGAGATGAGGGAGCTATGAGAGATTCATCAATGGAAATAAGAAAATTAGAAAATTTGTTAAGCACAGTTTTTGTACCTATAATGAGAAATTCTGTTTTATTACTATTTAGTTTAAGAAAGTTTGCTGAAAACCATTATTTTATGTCAATGAGACAATCAGAAAGAGCAGATGGAGGGAGTTTGGAATGTGGTTTTGTGGAAAGGTAGAGCTGGGTGTCATCCGCATAGCAATGAAACTTAACCTGATGTTTATGAAAAATATGTCCAAGGGGTAAAAGGTAACAGAGCCCAGGGCCAAGAACAGAGCCCTGGGGAACACCAGAGGTAACGGAAACTAGCAGAAGAGGTGAATGATTTTAGTTGAACAAACTGTGTGCGATCAGAGAGATATGAATGAAACCATTTCAGAGGCGTGTTGGTGATGCCAATAGTGGAAAGCCTGTCTAAAAGAATATCGTGGGAAATTGTATCAAAAGCTGCACTCAGATCAAGGAGAAGGAGGATGGATAGTAAACCAGAATCAGCTGCTATAAGCAAATCATTTGTAACTTTTAATAGAGCTGTTTCAGTGCTATGAAATGGGCGAAAACCAGATTGGAATTGTTCATATAGATTATTGCCAGACAAGTGGATATGAAGTTGAGCAGCAACAACTTTTTCCAAAATTTTAGAAAAGGAAGATTAGAAATAGGACGAAAATGATTAAGGTTGTTGGTGTCCAAACCTGGTTTCTTTAGAATTGGAGTTACAGCAGCTGTTTTGAAAAGAGAAGGAACAACCCCAGTGGTAAGGAAATAATAAATAATATCCATAATAAAATGGGACAGAGAGGAAGCAGTAGCCTTAACAAGGACAGTTGGTAAAGGATCAAGAACACAGGTTGAAGATTTAGATTGATGAATAAGTTTTAAGATATCATCAATTGAGGGCAGAATAAACTCAGAGAACAGTTGTGTAGGAACAGGTAGAACTGAGACACATGGAGTAGAAACAGGAGTGGCCATAAGTTGACGATGAATGCCTTCAATTTTTGAGGTAAAGAATGATGCTAAAGTATTGCAGAAATCAGATGAGTACAAATGAGAGGGAAGTGAGTCGGGGGGTGTTGTAAAATTTTTCAATAAGGAAAAAAGAACCCTTTAATTCCCTTCATTAGAACCGATTAAGCCAGAATAGTATGTAGATTTAGCTTTAGCAATAGTGTCTTTATAGTGAGACATATGTTCTGAGTACATTTCCTTGTGGACAGTAAGGCCAGTTCTTCTGAAAAGTCTCTCATGCTGTCGTCCTTTTGCTTTTAATTGTCTGAGAAAAGGAGTGAACCAGGGTGCAGTAACAGTAAACGAAACAGTCCTAGTCTTAACTAGGACTGACGTCCTAAAAAATTATTTTGTGGACATTTTAGCTGATGTTTATTATTAAATAACTAGATATTTATCTGTGTGAGAAATCCTGAGTCACTGACATGGCGTCTTTCCTGCTCTCTGAAAAAGATTTAAAGGTGTCACTAATCAGACTCAGTGGAAACAGAACCCTTAAACAAGGAGACTCCTTAAATCTGATGTGTGATGTGAACTGCACACACACTTCCTCACAGTTTGTGTGGTCTAAGAACAACCAGCGTTTATATACATCAGGACCCGTTCTTCACTTTCCTGCTCTAACCCTGAGGGATTCTGGGGATTACAGCCTTCATGTGGAGGGTGAGTCCATCTGCTCACAACAATACTGAATGTCTCACATGATTACTGATGGAAATAATTTCATCATGATGTGCATTTACACGTCTATAACAAGTGATACCTCCTGAGTGTAGTGCAGTACCCACAATATTAATTCCTCTGTCTATTTATACTGTCAGTTCTTGTCAGCTGCTTGTTTTCAAAACAATGACAATAAACCTCAGTTGAATTCAGTTCAAATCAAATCAAATTTATTTGTATAGCACTTGTAACAGTGGATATTGTCTTGAAGCAGATTTACAGGACATAAGAAACAACATATGAAGATTGATATTGCTATTTTTATATATTATATTATATATTAATCATTTGGATTTTTATGGATCTCACTTTTCCTGTAATTTGTAGTCACTCCAAGCTGCAGCACATCAGCAATACATCTGTATCTGTGCTCCATGTTCACCTCTCCATTAGTCGACATCAGTAATAAATCTGAATCTATAAATTAAACTGTACATTGTGGATTAATAAAGTACAGTCTGATTTTTCATCTCCAGTGAACTTAAAGTCTCACTTGGTGTTTAAAGAACTGTTATAAACATTTGGTGGATCTACACACCACTCTGTGTTTGAGTTCATCGAGCACCAAAGCTTTTGTTTCACCTGATGATTTTTATTTTCTATTCAGGTTAGTTGAAAAGTTTAAGAAAAAATGTAAATGTAGTAAAGCAACTTGTTGTTGTTGAGCTTTAATGATGTGCTTCAACTAAACAGGTTTGGGGCATCAGTTAAGGTCACTGCCTGTGATTTATTGTCCTTTGTTTTATAGACTTAGGTTTGGACACCATACTAAAATTCTGTGAACTAGAAGCTCTTCGTCCTCCTCCTCCTCCACTTTCTCCTCCTTCTCCTCTGTTGGCCAACAGATACTTGATTTATAAGAGACTTGGTAGAGGAAGTTTCGGCACTGTTTATCTCATTGAAGACACAAGAACGTCCAGAGACAAACTGTGAGTACTTTCACAAAGTTCACATTTCATCTTTACTGATGTAGTTATATATCATTTATTTAATTATTGTGTAGTAAAAAGTGTGAGAGTAAAATGTTTATGTACAAAATAGATCACAGAATGAACACACAAACATAAACACTCCTTCTTGTAATAGGTATAAACCTTACAGACAGAACGGTAGGAAATTAATTAATTTCTTTAATTTAAGTATTTAATAGCGCTTCTACTGTTGGCCGCTAGATGTCAGTGTTGCGCTGGGGCGCATGTGGGATTCCGGCATTTCCGTCTATGAAATAATTATATTATATATTAATAATTTGCATTTTTATGGTTCTCACTAAACTTTACCTGCAGTTTGTAGTCACTCCAGGCTGTAGCACATCAGTAATAAATCTGAATCTGTGCTCTACAGAATAACTGAACTGTACATTGTGTACATTAACAAAGTGCAGTCTGATTTTTCTTCCCCAGTGAACTCAAAGTCTGACAGTGAAGCTCTTCAATCTAGAATAACAGTAGCACATTGGAACAAAGGCTCCTGCAATTCCCCCCTTAATGGAGTATTGAACACCCGGATCACTTCTGGAACACATCACTTCTGCTCTGTTAATAAATAAAAAGAGGAGATCTAAAGAGAAAGGAACCTGGACTTAGGAACAATGTCCTGTTACAACATCACTGAGAAATAACAGAAATAACTCCTGCGGCTTGAGAAAAGCTCTCTCACTTTTATTCTGAAGAAACACTTACTAAGGCTTATTAACTTCCTCCTGAGTAACTCTGACAGATATAAGTTCTTGTACTTGGACCACAGATAGTCAGAAGTAAGCTATCTGATGACATAGCAACTCATGGTCTTTTTATTTAGCAAATTTATCATTTATTCTGTATATCAGGATCGTAACAGTGCACTCAGAGCCCAGGACCTGAGCAATTTAAATGGTTTTAATAATTTTACTAATGTTGTGTTTTATTTCTTATTAATGATCATGATATTGTAACTTACTTACTGCTAAATCAGAAATCTTTCATCAGATCAAAATGAAATGTTCACTAGCATTAGACTGTGTGTGTGTGTGTGTGTGTGTGTGTGTGTGTGTGTGTGTGTGTGTGTGTGTGTGTGTGTGTGTGTGTGTGTGTGTGTGTGTGTGTGTGTGTGTGTGTGTGTGTGTGTGTGTTTATGATCCAGTAAGTGAACCTACACACTATAACATCCATCAGCATATAATAAAACTCTGAAGAATAATTCTGTCTAAGAGTGAGATGATGTTTCATACCTGACAGCACGAGCAGAATCAGAACCAACTGCTGCATCTTCATCTCTTCTTCAGTTTGTGAGAAACAAAAGTACTTCCTGTTATAAAACAATACACCCAAAATATCTCCAAACTCACAGCATGGGTGTCAAACTGATAAAAAAGGAAGTTGACCTCTTCTGAACACACACACATTTTCTTATACATCCGTTTTGACCCAGAAGTAAAGTGTACACACAAATTATCTAGAGATTTGACCATCAGACATGATTTTGATTACGATCTCCCTTTCCAAAGGCACATTAATATGGAGACGTTCCACATCTCTGCAGTAGATATGATGATGTATAAAGTCGAGAGAGGTCGATATCATGTGACAGACGTTTAAAGACCTCAAGCACCAACAGTGATCATCCACCTAAATGAAACTGTGTGTGAACAGAAACCTGAAATAGATTTGTTACTTCTGTATTTTTCCATTAAACAGCAGGATTTATTTTCTGCTGTGGGTTTTCGAATCCTGTATTAACTTTAGATTGAAGCAGAAACATGGCCTCTTACTTGTACAAAGACCCTGGAAGATACATTCAATAAGCTTTAGAGCGCAGATATAACGAGTCACCATGGCAACAGCGTCAGACAAAAAAAAGTATGCATATTTCTCACCATCAGAACTGGAAGTGCTTATGTAAGCATATGGAGAATATGAACACGTATTTTAAAAAAAAACCTACATACCTTTAAAAGGTATATTTTTAATGTAACCTTCTCCCTCTAGTTACACACTTTGTTCAATTCAAGGATAATTCATGCAATTGTATATTGTGCATTAGAAGTGCAGTTTCTTGTCTCTTCTTGTTCAAGTGGTTCAGGTTGAATTGGGATTTAGAAAGTTATTAATAAGTAAATAGACCAAATTAATAAGTAGACCAATACTTTCTATAGATAGTAATTATTACATTAATCTAATTAGACTTGTTGAAGATGTAATTTGTAGTTAGTAAATAAGAACTATTTTAGAGTAAATTCCCAACTGTTATAATATCAGAGGTGAAACCAGAAGAACAGTATTTTATTTTATCAAGAAACAACACAAAAATTGTCAGAAATCGCTTAAGAGTGAGACACACTTTTCTGACCGCTCTGCAAACAGTAGCCTTACTAATATGTTCTGCATCCCTGATGTTATACACAAAACTACCATTTGCACAGAAACATAAGGCAAAGCAAAGCATCTGCTCGGATGTCAGAGCACGGCCGTGATGGCTGATGTTTCTGATGCAAGGATGGATGAGATTATGGATGTATTTTATTGACTGTGAAGATAATTGTTGACCGCTCAAATAACATGCATAGGGATGTGACCAAAAATCCACTCTGGGCCTCAAAATCCTGTCCCGATGTAAATGTAACTCCCTACAAATTAATAAAGCCTCTTCATAAACAGGATCGTCCATAAAAGGACATTTAATTCCCTTAGAAACTCTCTACTGAAATGTGTGCAATGAATGATGTGTTTAAACATCGCTTCCTGTTTAAAAAAAGGGAGGAGACCGAAAGAAACTCTGAGTTTACAGAAGAAAACCTGCTCCTGACCAGGTTAGGTTCACAGTGTAAGGGTGCTTTCACACCTGCCTTGTTTAGTTCGGTTGAATCGTACCAGAGTATGAGAATGCAGCAATCGAACTCTGGTGCGCACCAAAAGCGGACCAAACAAGCGTACCGAGACCTCCTTGAAGAGGTGGTCTCGGTACGCTTTCAAACAAACTCTGGTACGGTTCGTTTGTGGTGAGAACACGGTCCGAGATCGAATAGACCTAACTGCAAAAAGTATTGCGCATTTTGGACTAAACCAGCTGCTGTAGTGGGTCGTTGGCAATATTTTCGGAAGATGAGCATGTCACAGTTTCACAAAAGTAATGATATTTCAAAGCAGCATCCGTGCTTCATTCTGAAAATTAAGACTTTGCATAGATTCCTGTATACAAGCGATGTAGTAGATTACAACCACGAACATAATTGCAGCGCGCAGTCGTCTCTCAATGGTGTACTGTATGCTGTATGCTGTATTTTCCTCTTTTTGTTTACTTCCGGAGTTTCGTTGAAATTTCCCGCACGTTTATTCTGACCAATCGAGAAGCAGTTTAGGAAATACGCTCAAAGACATGTGGCCAATGAGTGATGTGGATGTTATCACATGACTGCATTTTGGTTCGTTTCAACTGGTGCGGAACAGAACGATCAGTGTGGTGTGAAAAGGAACCAAAAACTCATAAAAAGCTTCAATGTATAATTTTTTGCTTTTGGTCCGGACCAAATGAACCGAACTATAGGTGTGAAAGCACCCTAAATCACTATGGTAACGGACTCTGAGTTAGTGATGTTACCGGTGACACCGAAGCTCCGAGGCGTGAGTCAAAAAAATGAACCGATTTTCATTGAAGCTTTGTATCGAAGCTTGATTCGTTCTGGTAAAATCACGTGACCAATGACATCTGCTTCGCAACGACTGCTTCGTTATCTGATTCGAAGGTTTATAATCGTGCGCGACACGCGGCGGCGCGCCCTCGTGTGTTGTATTGGAGTATTACATGGAATCTAATACCGTATAGCGAGTTTAGGACAGCTTATTGTTGTGAGTTGTCAATGGAGCCTGTTACAAAAAGATCGCGTTCTGAAATATGGGATTTGAAATGTCATTTGATTTCTCCCAATAATGTGGATATATATGGTTTTGCTGTGAAGCCGATATTTATAACTGAAATCTCACTCATCATTGTGCAATTATACGATTCAGTGTAACATTTCATGTTGTATATTTTGTCATATATTTATTTATTGGATAGTAATAATTAAAAAAATATAGGAACGCAAGAAAAGACTTTTGTGCACCGCTTAATACCAATAATGATCTTTTTTCTTAATGGTTCACACTTTATACTTTTGAGACAAGGTCTATCCTTAATCTGTTTTTAGCTCCAGTGATTTGCTCCCAGCAGCTGGACTAT
This sequence comes from Tachysurus fulvidraco, assembly GCF_022655615.1. Lineage (NCBI taxonomy): Eukaryota > Metazoa > Chordata > Actinopteri > Siluriformes > Bagridae > Tachysurus > Tachysurus fulvidraco. Next base: position 987,835 of record NC_062542.1, read on the forward strand.
AATAATAATAATAATAATAATAATAATAATAATAATAATAATAATAATAATAATAATAATAATAATAAATCATCCATGTCACTCATTCAAGAACACTTACAATGTCCAGTTCAGGAGCTCACATTTACAAATAAGACTGTGTGTGTTTATAGTCTTGCTGAACAGGTGGACACCTGACAGCTGATTGTTAATAAAACATCATTAAGCACAAAGCATCCATCTAGTCTACAGTACAGTAGTCTGGAAGGCAGATATAGAGGCAGATATTATAATGGTGTAAAAGTGTCTGCACTTATGTACCTTCAACATTCATTCAAATTCAAAAGGTCCACATTCACCATACAAAAAGTTCTCTTTATTACATTTTTGCTTGGAGTTAAAGTGCATATGCAATGGAACATGCTTTGGTTATGTATTTAATATATTGATTCATGTATTTATTAATCTTTCCTTAATTTGTCAATTCATTCATTATTGCTTCTAAAATTAATACGTTGTTTGTTTGTGGAACATTCAGTGATAGCGCTTTCACCAGCAGAGGTCCTCATCGAGCTCCGAGTAATGAACCTTTTTCCGATACAATTGGGTTGAAAGCTTCACTTCTTCAAGAAAGCTTCACTTCGCCATCACCAGGTTTAACATACCTCCCTTTCTGAAACGGAAAACACAGAGTTTTCATTTCACCAACACGGCTGAGTCTCACCCTCACAAAGTGATCACAAGACTGAGTGAGTGAGCGAGCTGTAAGGCCTTAAATAATCCAGGTCCAGTCGAAACAGGTTACCACCAATTACACCGAAGCTGCTCATTGTCTCCATCTGGTGGTGGCCCTAGGCCATGGCTGCTTGCACCTTCCACCAAAGCATTTATATTATTAAATTATTAATAGGGCTGCACGATTTGGGGAAAATGTCATATTGCGATTGCGATGTAATAAACAAATGGTTTCATGAGTCAACTTGTTTGGTTCTCAAGCAAAATGCACACACAGATTACTGATAATGCTGAAATTTGTATTTCTAAACTCAAACTAGCAACAACAAACAAATGCAAAACGTTTTCAAATTAAAATATAAAATAACACATTAATGCTGATTAATGAAAAGCCTAAGATCAAAACACACACACACACACACACACACACACACACACACACATATATATATATGTACATATATACTTACATATATATATATATGTATGTGTGTGTGTGTATATATATATATATATATATATATATATATATATATATATATATATATATATATATATATATAGATATATATATATATATATATATGTGTGTGTGTGTGTGTGTGTTTGTGTGTGTGTGTGTGTGTATATATATATTTACACACACACCAACCTGCCACAGAACATATTATGCACACACACACACACACACACACCAACCCAGTCTCACAACCAGTCTCACAGCAGTTCCTCACATAGGTGACGAAATGTAATCTATAGATCCGTGTTAGTGGCCATGAATTTCCTTTTTTTCGTGTCACTCAGCACAACTTTCGATCTAATCATCTTTCGTGTCTGCACAGCGTTTTTCTTTCTGCCACTCAGAAGCAATTTTGCTCATTTGTTATTCATTTTTAAACTTTAAGCACTACATTACTTTGACACCCTGAAATAGATGAAAAAACGGCTTTTCCCAGAAAAGAAACCTTAACACAATGTTTATTACCCTACAGACTATAAAGCAATAAAACAAGGACAAAATCTCCTCAATAGATTAAATTTCGTGACTATTTCGTGAGACTGGGTTGCAAATACACACAAACACACAAACACACACACACACGCACTCACACATTCACACACACAAACACATGCGCGCACACACACATACACACACGAGCTCACACACGCACACATTTACAGCATGTGACACCCAGTCAGCAAATTTCCTTTGGCCCAGATAAACAGCTGAGCTGTGGCCCAGATTAGTTTGTGTTTGTCGGCCCAGATATGGCCCACTTCTTCTTTGCCAAAACTGAACCAAAGCAGAGCCATAAGTTTACCAAGCATGAGCCAAATGTAATTTATGTGGCCCAAATATGGCACACCTCTTCTTTGCCAAAACTGAACCAAAGCAGTGCCATAACTCCACCAAACATGAGACAAATAATACAATTTAATGTGGCCCAAATATTTGCCTTATATGCAATTTTAGTATGGTTGAGTTCCGTTAAAATCTATTGGCCCATATGTGCCACACATGCAGCTGACAGTATGTAAAAGTCTTATTAACTTAAAGGTAAATGAAACACTCAACAACAAATGTACTCAAAACAATTTACTTCAAAACCAGTGTTTAAATAATTACAGCTTTAAGAGTAAACATAAGAATACATTTAAGAATGTATTCAGAGTAATAAAAATCACAGAAAAAAATACAATTAAATCAGATTAACTTGTACAGAGAACTTAAATTGGGAAATTGAGTTGTGATGTGCCTAATGAGGGTCGGCAGTGTTTTGTTGGGCCTCGTTTTTCTTCATTTGCTCCCTCCTACCCCCCTCTCGGTCTCTGCAATAAAGAAGAATTTAAATAATGTTAGCAGCAATACAATATGGAAGTTAGAGCTGGAGTATAATGGGGAAAAAATAATTTAATATAAATTTCCTCCTTTAATATTTTAATTGCAATAATTAACCACCTCTGATTGACCAAAAGAAATTTTCCAGTATATTTTCGAAAGGAATTGCAAATTGTATTTTTCAATATGTGGGCCATAATAATACCATCATTTCTTATGACAAATTATTTAGGTTTTGTTTTTAGAATACTTTTTCACCAACTGGTTAAAATTTACACTGGATGTATTCTGTTTTAAAAAAGACATGCATGACTTTCAGTGCATGAGAGAGATTCCAAGGGACCGTCTGCAAAGTGCAAATCCTGAAAAGCGAATACTAAAAAACAGTCAATAACCACCGTAATAAACTGTACTGTCACCAAATTCAGCTCACACATCACTGATGTCCTGATAGTTATACTACAACACTTACTTGGGGGAAATGTGTTTTACTTTTGGGGGAAATATTTTCATATAAAAAAAACATAAAAAATGTACAAAAAGACATTTCTCCCAAGTTGACTGTTTTTAGTATTCGCTTTTCGGGTTTTGCACTTTGCAGACGGTCCCTTGGTTCGCACATACAGACATGTATTTTTTCCACCGCGGAGGAAAGCTGATCTTGAGGGAAATTGGGTTGTAGCTGCCTCTCTACATTACTACGATAGAAAAGATGTGTTATTTGTGTAGTAACAGCGTTTAGCTCAGGTGTTATTGACTCGGGGAAACTCCAAACTGTGAATATGCGGCCAACTTTACTTAAATACTGTTGATTTATAGCCAAAAACATCGGAATTGAAAACGCCAAACCAGCGGCGCCCTAGCGTACATTAAACTGTACTGTTAAACTGAGGAAAATATTAGCTAATTTGACCCCTTCCTCAATTAGACTAATAACTAAACGCTTAATAACATGCAATATTGACACATAATGCTGCATATTTCAATTATATGACTGTAAAGTGCCAATCACTTACCTGAACGTAGCTTACACAGTCGTGAGGAAAGCAGAAATACCGCCCACTGCCCGAGACTCAGTCACATTCCCGCCGTAGTCTCACTCCACCAATAGGAGGGAAGATGCATAGCAACCTGAGGTGTGGGATGGAGGATGTCTGCCGCACTTGATTTCAGGATTCTTGTGTTTTTCCACGTATAAGCCAAAGGTTTACCACAAGTCCGTGTTCCTCACTCTGTGCCATAGCTCAACCACATATGGTTCTAATGTGTTCGTTGTTATCTGGGCCATATACCTCAAAATGAGTTGTGAACCAAGAGAGCGTTTCCCGCCGATTTTAAAGTTATGGCAAAACAAATATGGCCACAATTTGGCCCATATCTGTAAAGCCATGCCACATCTAGGCCATATGTGCCAGATAATACCCACATGTGGCCCAAACGTAATTGCTATCTGGGACGCTCTTATCCAGAGCGACGTACATAAGTGCTTAAATCTCTAACATTGAATACATTAATGCTGCTCACTAGGTTACATACTAAGATACTATGAGTTTAAAACATTTGTTCAGTTTCAATGAAAAAGTGTCAAAGTTTTTTTTTTTTTTTAATGCAAAAGATGAGGAAAGAAGTGTTAGTTGAAGTGTTTCCTGAATAAGTTGGTCTTAAACCGCCGCTTGAAAATATCCAGTGACTCAACTGTCCGGACCTCTAGGGGAAGTTCATCCCACCACCTTGGTGCCAGAACAGAGAAGAGTCTTGTAGTAAACTTGCCTCTTACCCTCACTTGTGAAATGTGAATAATATATTTCACTTCCTTTATTGTGTCAAATTTTTGCTTCTCTTCACAAAATAGTTCTAAATAAGGAATATGGTACAGAATAAAGTAAACAATAAAACACAACATGTTGTGCTGCTTTTACAGTAAAACTCTAAAACACACACAAACACAACACACACACACATACTGTACACACACACAAACACACATACACACACATACACACACAAACACATATACGCACACACACACAAACACACACATACACACACACACACACACACACACACACACACACACACACACACACACACACACACACAAACCAACACACACATACACACAAACACACTTGGTTTATTAATTCATTATGACTTTGTGAAATCTCTCTAGAGAAATAAGGAGCTCAGATCCTTTAGCTTTTTGCTCTCAGGTGAAGTTCACATACAGAAGTGTGTACTGAAGTAGGTGAGGTGTGAAGGTGTGATCAGTTCATGGTGAATGTATCGTACTGTACTGTGGTGTAGATGTCTGAATCGTCCTCCATGAGCGGCTCAGTGTGGACGTGTCTGTAATCACACACAAACAGACACAAAACTCACACTGTTATTATTATTAATAATAATAATAATAATAATAATAATAATAATAATAATAATAATAATAATAATAATAATAATAATAATGGTTTTAGTTTTACCTCCTGCTGAAAATCACAACAGCCAAAATCAGTCCAGCTGTCACCACAACAACCACCCAGAAGATCCATGAATTAGAACTTTCTGAACCTTCGAGGATTTTATTTGTTCAACAGAAAGAATATTAGTGAACATTTAAATATTGAAGTCAATATAAGTTTATTTTTTCCTGCATTCAGAGCCGATCGGCCCTATACGCTCAATATGCAAATTGCGTAGGGCCCCACAAATTATGCAAGGCCCCGCCTCCCCCTGCCTCGTTTTACAACGCGTGTTAATGTCTGCTGTGTAGCATCGGCGAGGCTTCAATAAAAAAAAGGAGCTCATGGGCTTCAGCACCCTTAAAAAGGAGCTCAGCACCGATAAAAAAAAAAAAGCTCAACACCCCTAAAATTTATATTAATATTTTAGTCCAGCGGGTCGCCGCCGCTGTGGAGTAACACAGGACCTGAGTGACTCGTCCATAGTCATAAACGGAGAGAAGTAGCGCCGGTTACAATGTTCTTCCGCAAGACGCATGCAGTTCTGTTTATTAACCGCTAGAGCGTGAAACAAAAGCAGCAGCGCGACAAATAAACTGCGTACCTGTGTAGTGCGTACGTGTGTCTCTGTTGGTAAAGTTTATCGTTAATTTGATACGCATTTTAACAATCGGGAGTCATGTAAACATGACGTCACGTGCGTCTTTTCTGGTCAGTCGTCATGGAAACATGAAGCCCTGGCGTTTGGACCAGAGTGTAAACAAACGCCATATCACTGTATACCAGCAGTATGTGTGAAAACACTCACTGTGGCTTTTTAAATGAATTGTTATTCATTCCTAGATTTAGATCTGTTATTTTTCACTTGTGGCTGACTATCAAACTAGACAATAAAAGAAAGTTTAATGTTTTTCTTTTGCTTTATTTATTCATTCCTCACACACAGAGGATTTAACCTGAACCAGGCTTACTCTCTCTCTCTCTCTCTCTCTCTCTCTCTCTCTCTCTCTCTCTCTCTCTCTCTCTCTCTTGTTCTATCTCTCTGACATTTAAAATGACATGCCTCGGTGTGCCTTTTGATCATATCCTTAGCTTCAGCAACCCTACAAAGGAGCTCAGCACCCCTAAAGCTCTGACCCTAGAATTGCCCCTGCTGTGTAGATGTGACAATATGATGCGGAGTTATCCATCTGGCCATTAAAAGTGAAAAAAAACAAAACAAAATGAGAGTGAAATGTCAGAACAGCAATCAGGTAAACATTTGTTCTCTTCAAGTTTGATGTCAGCAAGAGCAAATACTGTAACAGTAAAGTTAGTTGATGTGATTCTCTCTCTAGTCTCTATCTGACTAGCTAAATTAGCTGTGCAGTGCTGCCAGTGCATCTCTTGGCCTGTCTGTCTGTCACACAACAATTTATTGCGTGAACATTCGTGAGAATAAATGCCCAAGGGCAACAGTCTTTTTTTATGGCAACAGTGTTTATAAATGGCAGCTCGATAACCGCACTTTCCAGCAGCAACATCTGTGTGGGGACCAGTACAAAATGTAGCGTGATAGCGCTCCTAAATGACAATGTTTATAGTCTCTCTATCACGTTTACAACAACGTTAATGCAATATGGAAACCAATGGATTTACACTGGAATGGGCATAATACCAGGTCAATATGAATGCACATCCCTCAGTAAATAATAACCATCAGGGATCAAGTATTGCTCTCATGCATACTATAGAACACAGTGATACGGCATGGCAAGCCATTTCAGCTTTTATACATTCACATGATATGGATTTTTGATATCAAGAATTCAGTTTTCAATACTTAAAATGTAAATATTAAGAGTGTGATTTCTAGTAGTAACCATATTTTTGATATCAGGAATTACATTTTACACTAGTAAAAATAATTTCTGCTATCTGCTATTGCATATTCACTAGTTGAATATTGCAAGAGCAAAGTCATAATATAAATAGTATTTTATATTTGAAAATGGACATGCATGGATTAAAAGGAATCTGAGGGAGGCAGTTTAAGTGGGGCCTAATGCAGCTTATAAAATGAATAATAGTAGTTATCTATAACTTACAGGTGCTATGCTGAAATTTGTTAGTAGAGGAGATTCTGTCAAGTGTGAATGTGTGGCAAATGGTTTACATGGCTGACAGGTCAGGTACGAGGAGAATTTTGCTTAGGGCCCCAGGGAGGTCTGGATCGGCTCTGCCTGCACTAATAATTTTACACATGTTGTGAGCAGATGGACTCACCCTCCACGTGAAGGCTGATGGTTTCAGATCCTGACGTCTCACCGGTTCCCCAAGTGCAGGTGTAATTCCCAGAATCCCTCAGGGTTAGAGCAGGAAAGTGAAGAACGAGTCCTGATGTATATAAACGCTGGTTGTTCTTAGACCACACAAACTGTGAGGAAGTGTTTGTGCAGCTCACATCACACGTCAGATTTAAGGAGTCTCCTTGTTTAAGGGTTCCATTTCGACTGAGTCTGATTAGTGACAAATCTTTTTCAGAGAGCAGGAAAGACGCCACGTCAGTGACTCAAGATTTCTCACACAGTTAAAAATCTAGTTATTTAATAATAAACATTTCTTCATTTAGAGAAAAATGTCCACAAAACAATTTAATTTATTCCTTTTGTTGAAGAAAAAAAAGTATGTAGATAATAAATCATTTGGATCTTTAATTTAATAATTAATATTTACCTGTAACTTGTAGAGTCGCTCCAGGTTCACCTGTGTATTTGTCATCAGTAATAAATCCGAATCTGTAAACTCCAGAATAACTGAACTGTACATTGTGGATTAATAAAGTACAGTCTGATTTGTCGTCTCCAGTGAACTTAAAGTCTGACTTGGTGTATATTGAGCTGTCGTAAACATACTTGTCTTCACACCTATCTGTGTTTGAGTTCATCGAGCACCAAAGTTTTTGTATCACCTGATGACCTTGTGGATAAGAATAACTACATTTAATGGAGACACTGAATCCTCTCACAGCACAGATCGGTTTATCAGGATATTTCACACCCCATTTACTGTCCTGAGTGAAAACACCTGTGTAGAAATAAATAGAGATTAAAAGAGAGTGATGAAGTTTTATATGTTGTGTGTGTATCTGTATACAGTGTGTAGATATACAAACACACACACACATACACACACACACACACACACACACAGACACACACACACACACACACACACACACACACACACACACACACACACACACACACACATTTAAAACTTATTAATGATCATGATATTGTAACTTACTTACTGTTAAATCAGAAATCTTTCATCAGATCAAAATGAAATGTTCACTAGCATTAGACTGTGTGTGTGTGTGTGTGTGTGTGTGTGTGTGTGTGTGTGTGTGTGTGTGTGTGTGTCTGTGTGTGTGTGTGTGCGTGTGTGTGTGTGTGTCTGTGTGTGTGTGTCTGCATGTGTGTGTCTTTGTGTGCGTGTGTGTGCATATGTGTGTGTGTGTGTGTACGAATCAGTAAATGAACCTACACACTATAACATACATCAGCATATAATAAAACTCTGAAGAATAATTCTGTCTAAGAGTGAGATGATGTTTCATACCAGACAGCACGAGCAGAATCAGAACCAACTGCAGCATCTTCATCTCTTCTTCAGTGTGTGAGAAATAAAAGTACTTCCTGGAATAAAGCAATACACCCAAAACTCACACCATGGGTGTCAAACTGTTCAACACAGGATGTTGAGGTCTTCTGAACACACACACATGTTCTTATACATCCGTTTTGACCCAGAAGTAAAGTGTACAGACAAATTATCTGGAGATTTGACCATCAGACATGATTTTGATTACGATCTCCCTTTCCAAAGGCACATTAATATGGAGACGTTCCACATCTCTGCAGTAGATATGATGATGTATAAAGTCGAGAGAGGTCGATATCATGTGACAGACATTTAAAGACCTCAAGCACCAACAGTGATCATCCACCTAAATGAAACTGTGTGTGAACAGAAAACTGAAATAGATTTGTTACTTCTGTATTTTTCCATTAAACAGCAGGATTTATTTTCTGTGTCTCTCCAGCAGTGTTGTAATGTAACGGAGTACAAATACTTCGTTACTGTACTTAAGTAGAAATGTCACGTATCTGTACTTTACTTCGCTATTTAAATTTATGTCAACTTTCACTTTTACTCCACTACATTTCCTAGATAAAATGTAAACTTTTACTCCGTTATATTTACACTAAGCATCTTCGTTACTCGTTACTACAAAGTAAACTCAGAAGAAATGTGTGTGACTGCAATAAGGGAGGTTTGGTGTATCACTGCTCGTAGATTGTATTACGCTCCGCACGTTGTACGGAGAAGCACAGGTACGCGCAGCGTGCACGCGCAGTCAGAGCTGGAGGCGTTTATCTATAACGTTAATCGGTTGAAAGCCACAAAGACGGCAACCAAAAGCAGTGAAATTTCACTATTCTTATTACCAGAGTTGTAGCATAAACAAAATATTAATGCAAACAATCCATTTAATACTAAATAAAAATAACATTTATTGATTTGGTCTTTGTCTTGTGAATATTAGTTTATTAATGACGTCATCCATCGGACACACTGTTTGTAGAGAATGCACACACACATGAACTGATTTGATTCAAGACTGACATCATTACATCATGCATAAAATTTTGGTGTCCACTTTTGCCATTTAATAACACCATAACTTTTGACTTACTATGTAGTCATATAATATATAATATAAAACTCTTTTTTAAATTCTCACTGAGGGCTAAAACCCCTAAAGATGAAACCCTAGAACTGCCCCTGCTCTTATGCCTACTGAAAATCACTGAGATTTTACTTTTTACTTTTACTTCAAATACTTAAGTACATTAAATATCAGAAAGTGACTTTTGATACTTAAGTACAATAAATATCAGATACTTTAAGACTTTTACTTGAGTAATATTCTAAAAGGTGACTTTCACTTCTACCAAAGTCTTTTTCTAGTACGATACTTGTACTTTTACTCAAGTATTGCTTTCTAGTACTTTATACAACACTGCTCTCCAGGAGGTCATGAAAAGGCACAAACAAGCTGGGAGCAGAGCATCATTAGCTCTATGGGCTCCAGGTCCAGGGGTGGGTTCCAGGTTACATAAACTGATAAGGGTTTGCAGAGAGGACCAACCTGCCACAGAACATATATCCAGAAGGGACATGTCCCCAGTAAGAGTGCTGGACAAGGCGATGTACATAGTGGAGCAAACCCTAATCCCTGTGGTGAAGCCAGATGAAAAAGTCATGAATGTTTTACTTCTAATAATATAATAATCTTCATGTCACTGTCTCTGTTCATATACTGTACTGCCATACACCATATCATCAATAGTGTCACTACAAATATTTAATAAATATTAAATGTACGTTAATGTAACATGTTCCACAGACTTCATATCACAAAACATTCATAATGAGTTAAAATGAATTCAAAACACATTTTCTATACAGGGCTATAAAGGTCTATAATGATCTATGAGCACATTCAGTTACTTCATAAGTAGAATTCTTTCTCATTAGAGATCTATTAAATCTCTCTGTGTCTGTAATTAAACACAGTAAAGCCGTGTGATCTACTACTTACTTGTGTTGTACCACTTTAATAGTATTTTATGTGTTTATGTGTATAAGACAATGAGTCAATGGATGAACCGTAACATTAATCAAACATCTGAA
>NC_062542.1:1003586-1008586 GCF_022655615.1 Tachysurus fulvidraco
TAGAACCTGTTTTTCTCCAGGCCAAATTGACTTGAATGCTTATAAATCAAAATTCTACAATGATCACCATTCTGTGTGTAATATCTATTTTGCCCACCTGATGTCATCTGATCAACCAACAACAGGCTACACACACACACACACACACACACACACACACACACACACACACACACACACACACACACACACACACACACAAAGAGTCAAAAAACGTGCCATAATTTCAAGTGAATAAAACTTCTTTTACACTCCTTATGTTTTTTTTATTATACTTAATTTATGAACCATAAACCTTATGAAATTATGCCATGTTTTTGAGTAAAATAAGCAGAAATGATTAAATATTATTTTGGATAACCACTGACTGATAAATGTCAAACATTACTCAGCATATCTCCAGGCCAAAGCTGACGGATGCAATTAAATTCATAAATAAGAGAGAAACAAATATGATTTGCAAAACACATGTATTTTATTTTTGTACTACTTTATAGAAATATGAATGTGTGTGTGTTAAACTTTTACAAATGTGTAGCCTTTGTTTTATCTAGAGGCAAACTGAAATGCAATGCCCAATTCTTTGAACAGTGTTTGACTCTGTGTGTGTGTGTGTGTGTGTGTGTGTGTGTGTGTGTGTGTGTGTGTGTGTGTGTGTGTGTGAGAGAGAGAGAGAGAGAGAGAGAAGCTTGTTGGTAGATTAGATTTTGCCCCCAGCTGGACAAATGCATATAACAAGTGTGAAATATTTACAAATGAGTAGCTTTTGTTTTTTCTGGACGCCTAATGAATTGCAAAGCCCAATTTGTGTGTGTGTGTGTGTGTGTGTGTGTGTGTGTGTGTGTGTGTGTGTGTGTGTGTGTGTGTGTGTGTGTGTTTTGGGTGCGTGTTTTAGTGGACATTTTATGTGTGCTTTTTGTGTCTGTATGTATGTTCATTGTGCTGAAAAGGGCAAAAGTGTGACCTATTGCCTCAATAAATTTGGCCGGGTCAAAATGACCCAGGAGGATCCAAACGCATAGTATATACTGGTCTGAACACATAGTTCAACGAAAATAGACAAAATTAATTTTACATACAAAGTTCATAATTTGGAACAATCCTGGTAAATTTCAGGCAAATATGTGGAAGAAAACCCAAGTTATGACACATTAAACTTTCACTAAACCTTTCAGCCGGGTCAAATAGACCTAGGGAAAATAGGAAACAAATAGCATACAAATATATTAGCATAGCAGTGAGACTGATCGTTATCATCACTGTTGTGTTAATTCATAATTAAAATATCTAAAGAGAACTAACCACCTGGAGCAAAAAACATCACACAACATCTACATTAAAGTAAATACAGAGAAAAAGAAGAAACGACGTTTGTTTTATTCTTAAAGTAAGTATTTATTAGGAAAAAAGGTAAAGCACTCAGCATGTATCTTATATCTCTTATACACGTCATATATTTAATAAAACATTAAATCAAAGTTATATAAAGTCATATATTTAATAAAATGCTTGAACATTAGAAGGTCACATGACTAGCAGGTGTATATACAGTACATATATAAGCTAAACAGTCAGGATGTACCTGTGCTGATGAAAAAGCTCTTTACCAACATGTCATTTACAGGATATACAATACTTTACATCCTGTTTGTAAAAGATTCATGACACGATGGATTCAGAAGGGTCTAAAATCCCAGAGCAGTTAAATCCATCTCCACATAGAAAACTAAAACAGTCTAGCAAGCCAGAAGAAGAGGAAGAAGAAAAGGTAGAATAACTACAGGGTTCCTACTCACCCTTGGTGCTTGGACCCCTAATTACAATGAAGAAATCACACGAATTTAGACTTAATTAGAGAATCAATTCCTTTGTAATAAATATAACACTGGCTCTGTTGGAGACGATACTGTCACAGCCCAACTTTATAAGCAACGTCTGGGACGATTTATAACTGGACAGCTGCTATATATTTTGTTAAAGATTTAATGAAATACTCAGTTTGGTTTGTCAATTGAAGCCATTTGTGTAACTTAAAATTACAAAAATGTAAGAGTTTAAATGCCTTTCTTAACAGGATGTGTACAGCAAATAAATGTCCTGTGATATTAACAAGTCTTAAATCCTAAAGAATTACATGCATTGGGAAAATGTATGATGAGGTTTTATGATGATGTCTAAATAAAACTCATCTGCACTGGAGTTGAATAAGGTGTGAAAACATCATCAGGTCATTTTCACACTGCTGTAGATAACAGAATCGTCCTTCTGCTGCTCCGTGTGGTCACACCTGAAATTACACACAAACCTGTTTATAAACCACACACTCTGTATGTTGGTCTGCTTTATGCTACACTTTGTGGTCTCTTTCCAACACACAGACATTTAAAAATATAAGCGAGTCTGTTGAGGAAACAATGAATGTTTCTAGCTGTGATGGCATCAGTGAGAACAGGAACTAAAGTCATGTCACAGATGTTCAAGAGCAATAGAACGTAATTATAAACTTTTAATAAAGTGTTCATGTTCTTTAATAATGAAAACTGGCCGATTGTGGTGGTGTAAGATGAACTACAACACGCTGCTTTTGATAAAAATGCCATAAGAGCAAACCACTGAGTGTTTTATTCCTTATTTATTAACTAAACCCCAGACTGACTTTAGAGAATGAACAATGAGAACACACACAGCTTTTACAATTCTCCTTTAGTCTCACTTTAACATGACGCTGTTTTCCATAACAGATTAAATCACACGATGCTTTTGAAGTCATTATTTGTGGTAATTATTAAGTCATTATAATGTGGATATTCTTTTCACCCTTACCGTTTGGTGGCTTTGTTGGGTTTCTTCAACACAGATGCATAAATGTCTCCTCCTTTATCTAACACTTCTTTATCAGGCTGAGGATCTCGGTTTAGCTGTGAACTACGAGAAAGAGAGAAAAAACCCCACAGCTAACATAGTGTAGGTTTATACATTTCTACATTATTCTCCATTAGAGTGAAATATCATAACGCCATTCTTAAAGACTTCTTTATCCTACACTATACGTATCATGATCTACAGGTTTACACACAAACTGCTTCGTTTTATAAAACTCGGCAATTCATTTTAAACTCGGAAAAGTTTATTTAATAAAATAAGAAAAAGATGCTTCATATTTCAGAATTTATTTCACATTGTGGCATCATTTAACATGATAGTGAATTTACATCTTCATACTTCTAATAAATATCAGATTTTCACAATATATTTAACTCTATTTTAAAAACAAGCTCCTTTCTATACTTTTATATCTTTTTACCTTTTGGTTGTTTTTAACTGGACAGACGAGTAAATCACTTCCTCATTGTTCAACATTTCTTCCTCAACAACATGAGAAACCTGAGAGCTGAACTGTGGCTTTGTCTGTAAAAACACAACGCATCAGAATTAAAGTACAACAACGTGGGAAAATCACCAACACTTTACGCTTTTTAAAGGTCCACTTAAAGACACAGATCTTTGAGAAGGTCTTACTCGTGTTTTCTCTCCATTTTCCCCCACGTTTTCTTCTGGAGCTGTAAATTTCCTCCTAACAGAAACAGAAAACACACAGTGCACATGGACGTGCTCCAGGATTCACCCTGTGACCTCATACATCTGACTTAAACAGAGTAAGGAACAATACTGTACATGTTAAATATTGCTGTGTAGATTGTAATGTATGGAGCCATGATGAGTTTTACCTCCTGTTGTGAATCACAGCTCCTGAGACGACTGAGACGAAGACACTCACTCCGATGATCACCAAAACAATGACCCAGACTGACTGGTGTTGAGGATTTTCACCTGTTAAATATTCACTTGTTATAGACGTGTTAATGCACATCATGATGAAATTATTGGCATCAGTAATCATGTGAGACATTCAGGATTGTTGTGAGCAGATGGACTCACCCTCCACTTGGAGGCTGATGGTTTCAGATCCTGACGTCTCACCAGTTCCCCAAGTGCAGGTGTAATCCCCAGAATCCCTCAGGGTTAGAGCAGGAAAGTGAAGAACGGGTCCTGATGTATTTAAACTCTGGTTGTTCTTAGACCACACAAACTGTGAGGAAGTGTTTGTGCAGTTCACATCACACGTCAGATTTAAGGAGTCTCCTTGTTTAAGGGTTCCGTTTCCACTGAGTCTGATTAGTGACACCTTTAAATCTTTTTCAGAGAGCAGGAAAGACGCCACGTCAGTGACTCAGGATTTCTCACACAGATAAAAATCTAGTTATTTAATAATAAACATCAGCTACATGAGCTTTCTTCATCAAATTAAAACTAGACTCAAATTTACTTTCACACTTCATTTAGACAAAAATTTCCACAAATTCTTTTACTTTATTCCTTTTGTTCAGGAAAAAAATTATGCTGATAATAAATCATTTGGATTTTAATTTAATAAATAATATTTACCTGTAACTTGTAGAGTCGCTCCAGGTTTACCTGTCCATTTACCACCGGTCACATCAGTAATAAATCTGAATCTGTACTCTCCAGAATAACTGAACTGTACATTGTGGATTAATAAAGTACAGTCTGATTTGTCGTCTCCAGTGAACTTAAAGTCTGACTTGGTGTTTGATGAGCTGTCATAAACATGGGGTGGGGGTTCACACCAATCTGTGTTTGAGTTCATCGAGCACCAAAGCTTTTGTTTCACCTGACGACCTTGTGGATAATAATAACTACATTTAATGGAGACACTGAATCCTCTCACAGCACAGATCGGTTTATCAGGATATTTCACACCCCAGTTACTGTCCTGAGTGAAAACACCTGTGTAGAAATAAATAGAGATTAAAAGAGTGTGATGAAGTTTTATATGTTGTGTTTGTATCAGTACACAGTGTGTAGACACTGTACATAAACACACATTTAAAAATTATTTAATATCTGTACAGTACTTTTTATCTTTTTATTTTTTACATTTTATAGGTTATGAAAATGATCAGATGTTATAAGTTATA
>NC_062542.1:1016086-1018586 GCF_022655615.1 Tachysurus fulvidraco
TGCAGACACATGTATTTGAGGAACTATCACCCTCTACATTGAGGTATATGTGGCAGCCATTGGTGTAAGTCACATGCCTGTTCTGTGTTCTCTCACTTTCTGCATGGTGCCAGGCAGCTGAAGGCCACATCTCCTCTTCTAGGACCTTTCAGCCCGTGTGATCCAGTGAAATGGAGGTTCTGACCCTGGAAAAGGGTTTGATTAGCCAGTCGTTTGGTTTTTCTGCAAATCTACTGCATTCTGCCCCACAAGGTGGTGGAGCAGGAGATTCTGCACCTGTTGTGCCGGGTTCTGGTTCTCAGAATTTATGTCCATCACTCCAGCATGTGGGGTAAATCCTCTCTCTTTTCGTCTGCTTTGGTGTTCGCAACATAAGTAATCCGGTCTCCAAGTAATCCCGTCTCCAAGCAGTGTAGTGGTAGGTTTCCCCTAAACCTATGCGGCACCCTGTGTGGCTTTGCCTCAGTTATTAGGGCTCGCTTCACCTTGACTAGCACTCTTGCTGGGGACATTTCACTCCTGGATATTTGTTCTCCAGCAGGTTGGTCCTCTCCACACACCCTTATCAGGTTATATAACCTGGACCTGTAGCCCACCCCTAGACCTGTAGCTCACCCCTGGACCTGGAGTCCACTGAGCTTGTTTGTGCCTTTTCATGGCCTCGGGGATAGTTTGTTTGCTTGTTTTACTCTTACACCAGACCTCAAGTGTCTAGAACAATATCGCCATCCAGTGGTGGGAACCTGAACCTCAGGATAGTGTCCAATTTTTATTTTCTCTTTACTGAACCTTTGTAATAAAGCATGTGGTTAATCAGGCTCCTCTGGGTGTGAATTCATGAGTGTGTTTTAAACATCAACCTTCTAAAAAAGAAGTAATCAAATGATTTAGAACTTAAACACAATTTTATTGTTCTGTAAGTGTAAAAGATGTGGTTTAACACAGAAGCTGGAAGTATTTACTCAATATGCCATGTGTACAGATAAGTGTGTGTTGGTTGTGTTGCAGGTTGTGTTTCATTTTTTTGTGTATCAGTTTTATATTAACTAGAAACTTCATGAAAATTTCAGTGCTAAATCAGTGCGTACTGCATCCTGTTGAGTAGCAGCTCACTTCGAGCACAACATACAGGAGAAAGGAGGATAGACTTCTACTCTAATTTACATATAAAACATCAAACAACTGTATAAATCTTATAGTCTTGCAGAATCTTATAGAAATGTTACATAAAGTTATCGAAACTAGAAACGTTAACACAATAAACAGCCATCTATTATGAAATGAAGTGCAGTTGCAACATACAGGAAATGTTTGTGTTTAATATTTTAAGGCAAAGAGGAAATTGACAAGTTTTTAAGCTGAGCATGAGGTGTGAAACTGTGATCAGCTCACTGTGTTATACATTAGCGTAGATTGCAGAATCATCCTCATCCTTCTGGACGTTGGTGTAGATTGCAGAATCATCCTCATCCTTCTGGACGTTGGTGTAGATTGCAGAATCATCCTCATCCTTCTGGACGTTGGTGTAGTTTGCAGAATCATCCTCATCCTTCTGGACATTGGTGTAGATTGCAGAATCATCCTCATCCTTCTGGACGTTGTTGTATGTACCAGAATCATCCTTGTTCTTCTGCTCGGTGTGGACACTCCTGTGATCACACACAAAAAGGTTTATGAAGGACAGATGATGTGAATTGCTGTTAAAGTTACAATTATATGCTTTATGTGAGAAAGTATTTTAAACTCTGTAGATTATATTGTATAAAACATGCTGACATTGACCTCCTTTTGTGAATCACAGCTCCTGTGATGACGACAATCACTCCGGAAGTCACACCAACAATGACCCACATCAACCAACGTTCAGGATTTTCAGTGTCATCTGTTAAATGCAGCAATGTTTAACATGTCGATATTATCTGAACATGTCACTTGTTATAGACGTGTTAATGCACATCATGATGAAATTATTTCCATCAGTAATCATGTGAGACATTCAGGAATGTTGTGAGCAGATGGACTCACCCACCACGTGAAGGCTGATGGTTTCAGATCCTGACGTCTCACCGGTTCCCCAAGTGCAGGTGTAATTCCCAGAATCCCTCAGGGTTAGAGCAGGAAAGTGAAGAACGGGTCCTGATGTATATAAACTCTGGTTGTTCTTAGACCACACAAACTGTGAGGAAGTGTGTGTGCAGCTCACATCACACGTCAGATTTAAGGAGTCTCCTTGTTTAAGGGTTCCGTTTCCACTGAGTCTGATTAGTGACACCTTTAAATCTTTTTCAGAGAGCAGGAAAGACGCCACGTCAGTGACTCAGGATTGAGAGGGTGATGATAATTATAACAGTCAAGTACTAAAGTCTGAATCCAGCTCCATAAACTGTTTTGTACATCTTTGTTGACTAACTGCTTTAGGGGACATACAGTAGATTAAATTAGAGCACTTTTAGACCAAACCGATTAAACAAACAAATCTTTCTCAAAATCATTATATTTA
>NC_062542.1:1023586-1043586 GCF_022655615.1 Tachysurus fulvidraco
TAAATAAATAAATAAATAAATAAATAAATAAAGAGCAAATACACATTTTAACATTGTGTACAAACCTTTTAATAGTAATTTGTATGATTTATAACAACCTCAACAAATAGTATTTTATTTAGATTTATAAATATAATTATTATTTATATAATTAATACTTGTAAATATAAATCTGATAGAATAATGAAATACATCACTAGATTAGTATATGTTTGCTTTTAAGATAATTAACTTTAGAGAATAACAGCAGATGCACAAACTGAGCTCTGATGTGATTAACCTGTTTTTCTTCTGTACTAAAAAAATCCCCTCATTAACATGCACATGATCTGAGAATTAGTCACTGAATTTAACTAAACCTGTCATATATATTCACTGAGGATTACATTATAATACAAATCATGATAGCATGTAAAGTGTAGGTTTATAAACCAGTGAATTTACAGCTGGAAACATTTAAACAGGTCACTGTGGTTTCTTATTAAAGAAATCTTCCTCGTGTTTTCACTGACAAACACAAACATATTCCACATTCACACTGACTCATATACGTTACTGTTACAGACGTACAGAAGAGAGACAATTAAAGTGGAAACCTTCTGTTCATGCACAGCTGTATTTTTATCTTGAAGCTTCCTTCAGTGCTCCAGTGGACAGAAGGGACCCGAGGTTATGTAAAGCAGCTCATGACAGTGAGGAGAAAGAGGAGAAAAAAGGAGATTAATAGGAGGAGACTAACACCGAAGTGTTCAAGGGATTTTCTGCTTGTTATCTCAAACCCAGTGTCAGACGTGTCACTGAAATTCAACACGTTATTTCTTCCTCTCTGCAACGTACACGCTTCAAAAACCTCCTGCAATTCCCCCCTTGATGGAGTATTGAACACCCGGATCACTTCTGGAACACATCACTTCTGCTCTGTTAATATATAAAAAGAGGAAATCTAAAGAGAAAGGAACCTGGACTTAGGAAACAATGTCCTGTTACAACATCACTGAGAAATAACAGAATCTCCAGCGGCTTGAGAAAAACTCTCTCACTTTTATTCTGAAGAAACATTTATTAACCCTAACCCTTAATATCACAAGTGTAGCCTTCTTTCATCATTTACATTAATACACAAAGATTCATTAAGCAGTAAGAGGTCATAAACCTGAAGCTCATCATCAATCCAACCTTCCACCTCAGCACCGTCGAGTTCCGGCTCCTGATTGGTCAGAAGGTGTTGATTTAGTTTCTATACCAGACACTAGTGCAGCTGAACATCACAGCTTTATATTCAGATTAATGCACTGCTTCTGATACCGTATCGTTTCTATAGTAACAGCTCATTAACAGGAACAGAAAACAATTAATAAACATGTATTAATAGTCGATATGACAAAGTTTTCTGTGAGGTGAAGTTTATTTAATCTTCAGGACAGAGGAGTTTACACTGGTTTGTAGTTACAAAAAATTAACATCAAGAGAGAGAAAAAAAGACAGACTTGTAAAGGAAGGAATATTTATAGCTGCTATAACGTACAGGAGAACAGGAAGGAACTGGATTTGTGGATGTTGCAGGATATAAAATGTAATTAAAAGAATATAATGTGTCATTCTTTATATAATACAAATGGGAAAATTGCTGTGGTGTGAGGAATAAAACACACAAACACACACATACACACACACAAACACACACACACACACACTTGGTTTATTAATTCATTATGACTTTGTGAAATCTCTCTAGAGAAATAAGGAGCTCAGATCCTTTAGCTTTTTGCTCTCAGGTGAAGTTCACATACAGAAGTGTGTACTGAAGTAGGTGAGGTGTGAAGGTGTGATCAGTTCATGGTGAATGTTTCGTACTGTACTGTGGTGTAGATGTCTGAATCGTCCTCCATCAGCGGCTCAGTGTGGACGTGTCTGTAATCACACACAAACAGACACATAACTCACACTGTTCATAATAATAATAATAATAATAATAATAATAATAATAATAATAATAATAATAATAATAATGGTTTTAGAGTTTTACCTCCTGCTGAAAATCACAACAACCAAAATAAGTCCAGCAGTCACCACAACAACCATCCAGAAGATCCATGAATTAGAACTTTCTGAACCTTCGAGGAGTCAATACAAGTTTATTTTTTCCTGCACTAATAATTTTACACATGTTGTGAGCAGATGGACTCACCCCCCACGTGAAGGCTGATGGTTTCAGATCCTGACGTCTCACCGCTTCCCCAAGTGCAGGTGTAATCCCCAGAATCCCTCAGGGTTAGAGCAGGAAAGTGAAGAACTGGTCCTGATGTATATAAACTCTGGTTGTTCTTAGACCACACAAACTGTGAGGAAGTGTTTGTGCAGCTCACATCACACGTCAGATTTAAGGAGTCTCCTTGTTTAAGGGTTCCGTTTCCAATGAGTCTGATTAGTGACACCTTTAAATCTTTTTCAGAGAGCAGGAAAGACGCCACGTCAGTGACTCAGGACTGAGAGGGTGATGATAATTATAATACAGTCAAGTACTAAAGTCTGAATCCAGCTCCATAAACTGTTTTGTACATCTTTGTTGACTAACTGCTTTAGGGGACATACAGTAGATTAAATTAGAGCACTTTTAGACCAAACAGATTAAACAAACAAATCTTTCTCAAAATCATTATATTTACCTGTAACTTGTAGAGTCGCTCCAGGTTCACCTGTCCATCTACCTCCGGTCACATTAGTACCAAATCTGAATTTGTAAACTCCAGAATAACTGAACTGTACATTGTGGATTAATAAAGTACAGTCTGATTTGTCGTCTCCAGTGAACTTAAAGTCTGACTTGGTGTTTAATGAGCTGTTATAAACATACGGTGGGGCTTCACACTTATCTATGTTTGACTTCCTCGAGCACCAAAGCTTTTGTTTCACCTGATGGTTTTGTGGATAAGAATAATAACATGGAATAGAGATACTGAATCTTCTCACAGCACAGATCAGTTTATCAGGATATTTCACACCCCAGTCTCTGTTCTGAGTGAAAACACCTGAAAAATCAGCACAGATGTAAAAGTCATTATTGTTTTACTTCTAATAATATAATAATCTTCATGTCACTGTCTCTGTTCATATACTGCTATACACCATATCATCAATAGTGTCACTACAAATATTTAATAAATATTAAATGTACGTTAATGTAACATGTTCCACAGACTTCATATCACAAAACATTCATAATGAGTTACAATGAATTCAAAACACATTTTCTATACAGGGCTATAAAGGTCTATAATGATCTATGAGCACATTCAGTTACTTCATAAGTAGAATTCTTTCTCATTAGAGATCTATTAAATCTCTCAGTGTCTGTAATTAAACACAGTAAAGCCGTGTGATCTACTACTTACTTGTGCTGTACCACTTTAATAGTATTTTATGTGTTTATGTGTATAAGACAATGAGTCAATAGATGAACCGTAACATTCTTTGTAGGAGTGAAAAAACGTTTCATACCAGACAGTGTAAGAAGAACCGTAGCCAAGTGCAGCATCTTCATCTCAGTAAGAACTCAGCTTTGTGTTGCTGAAATATAGTTTATTTTCTAAAGATTACGCACACACACACACACACACACACACACACACAAACACACACACCCACACCTGCTCACACACACGCTCACACACACACACACGTGCGTGCACACACACACACACACACACACATGCTCGCACACACACACTTGTGAAATGTGAGTAATATATTTCACTTCCTTTATTGTGTCAAATTTTTGCTTCTCTTCACAAAATAGTTGTAAATAAGGAATATGGTACAGAATAAAGTAAACAATAAAACACAACATGTTGTGCTGCTTTTACAGTAAAACTGTTTCTGTTTCTGTTTAGATACAAATTAAAAAAGAACAGAATCACACTTCAGATTTCTGGTCATCTCTGAACATTAAGTCAAATCGAGTTTTTCCTGTAATGGCATTTTTTATGTAAAACCTCTTTACAATAAAAACATGAAAAAGTGACCTTATAAAGTAGGTAAATATATTAAACATGTAATAGTGGCATAATAGTAGTAGTAGTATACATTTAGATGGAATAAACAAATAAACAAACAAACAAATAAATAAATAAATGTATGACTGGGGATCCTACAAACACACACACATTTACATTTACATGACACACACACAGACACACACACACACACACACACACACACACACACACAGAGAGAGAGAGAGAGAGAGAGAGAGAGAGAGAGAGAGAGAGAGAGAGAGAGAGAGAGAGAGAGACACACACACACACACACACACACAGACACCCACGCGCGCGCTCGCACACACACACACACACACACACACACACACACACACACACACACACGAAAAATTAATTAATCTTAATGAAATGAAAATCTAAATGAAACTTCCACCACTTCATTTGGATACAAATCAGTGATTTTGTTTTTAAAACTTTCACTTTATTTATTCTATAATTAAAGCGTCACACCCTCCAGTTCCACCAGGTCGGTTTTGGCTCCACCCCATTAAGCGTTACTATGACAACGAGCCCAACACACGGAAGCTGAACACATTTAAATCACAGGTAAATCTGCTCTAAACTAAACTGATCATTAATAATATAAACGTCGGATTCGCTTATGATTAAGTTTCTATTAGCTGAACTTCTTGTTGTTGATCTTTAATGATGTGCTTCAACTAAACAGGTTTGGGGCATCAGTTAAGGTCACTGCCTGTGATTTATTGTCCTTTGTTTTATAGACTTAGGTTTAGACACCATGCCAAAATTCCGTGAAATAGAAGCACTTCATCATCCTCCTCCTCATCTTCATCCTCCTCCTCCTCCTCCTCCTCTGTTGGCCAACAGATACGTCATTCATAAGAGACTCGGTAGAGGAAGTTTCGGCACTGTTTATCTCATTGAAGATACAAGAACGTCCAGAGACAAACTGTGAGTACTTTCACAAAGTTCACATTTCATCTTTAATGATGTAGTTATATATCATTTATTTAATTATTGTGTAGTAAAAAGTGTGAGAGTAAAATGTTTATGTACAAAATAGATCACAGAACGAACACACAAACATAAACACTCCTTCTTGTAATAGGTAAAAACCCTACTGACAGAACGGTAGGAAATGTATTTAATTTTCAGTTATTTTATATTTTTATTTATTAATAGCTTTAAGTATTTAGTAGCGCTTCTACTGTTGGCCGCTAGATGTCAGTGTTGCGCTGCGGTGCATATGGAATTCCGTTATTTCCGTCTATTTGTTTAATTTTATTTTGTTCGGCTGTAAAAAACAAACAATCAAACAAATAAATAAATAAAGAGCAAATACACATTTTATCATTGTGTACAAACCTTTAAATAGTCATTTGTATGATTTATAACAACCGCAACAAATAGTATTTTGTCTAGATTTATAAATATAAATACATCGCTTGATTAGTATTTGTTTTTAAGATAATTAACTTTAGAGAATAACATGATGTACAAACTGAGCTCTGATGTGATTAACCTGCAGTGCTGCTGTTTTCTTCTGTACTAAAAAAAATCCTCTCATTAACATGCACATGATCTGAGAATTAGTCACTGAATTAAACTACAACTTGTTGTATATTCATTTCACTGACAAACACAAACATATTCCACATTCACACTGACTCATATACGTTACTGTTACAGACGTACAGAAGAGAGACAATTAAAGTGGAAACCTTCTGTTCATGCACAGCTGTATTTTTATCTTGAAGCTTCCTTCAGTGCTCCAGTGGACAGAAGGGACCCGAGGTTATGTAAAGCAGCTCATGACAGTGAGGAGAAAGAGGAGAAAAAAGGAGATTAATAGGAGGAGACTAACACTGAAGTGTTCAAGGGATTTTCTGCTTGTTATCTCAAACCCAGTGTCAGACGTGTCACTGAAATTCAACACGTTATTTCATCCTTCACACGACATACACGCTTCAGGGTAGTAAAACACACACACACACACACACACACACACACACACAACTCTTAAATCTCCTGCAAAGTGCTTACTGTGTTGGTTGAAAGGTTCAGCCACAACAGTGAATACGTCTGAAGCTCGTGTGATTAGGTTGTGAGTCCCAAAGTGTTTTATTTCTCTTATGCTACAGCCAGTGACTGATTCTTTCCATTCTTTTAGCAGTGGATCAAGTTACTTCCTGTTCTCACTTAAACAGTCACTGAATCTTGAGCCTCTTTTTTCTCTCTCATGAAGTTAATAAGACAAAAATGCAGCTTGTGTCGTTACTAATGAACGGCAAAGAAGAGGAAACGTCTCTGTTCCAAAAATGTCTGAAAATTATAAGACGTGTGTGTGTTTGTGTGTGTGTGTGTGTGTGTGTGTGTGATGTCATGCAATGATGAAAGGTGTTGGTAGTCATGAGACTCATCCATCTCACTCAATCATCACCTACTTCACACCATGCATCTGTCTCTCACTCTCACTCTCACTCTCGCTCTCTCTGTCTCTCACTCTCTCTCTCTGTCTCTCTCTGTCTCTCTCTCTCTCTCTCTCTCTCTCTCTTTCATCACCTACTTCACACCATGCATCTGTCTCTCACTCTCACTCTCGCTCTCTCTGTCTCTCACTCTCTCTCTCTGTCTCTCTCTGTCTCTCTCTCTCTCTCTCTCTCTCTCTCTCTCTCTCTCTCTCTCTCTTTCTCTTGCTCCATTCAGTATTTTATCTCTCTGTTTTTCTCTCACGCACTCACTCCTTCCTGTTGTTCCTTCCCCGCACAATTCATCCTATTTTTTCTTTTTTTTCTTTTTTTCACCTCTCACCCCTTTCTGCCTTCTGTATTCATTCACTCTTTTCATCCCGTCTCTCTCGTTTTACCCGTCCTGAAGTCGAGCACTTCAGGCTAAACCGCTTTGGATCAATCAGAATGTCATTGTTTTGTCTCTCGCTGTCCGAGTTCCTCGTTGTCGTGGCTTGTTCCCTGTTAAACCTCTCCACGACTCGCACTTTTACCCGTTTAGTTTACTGAATTTTCTTCATCATCTTTTCTCACTCTTTCTCGGTTTTTCTCTCCATTAGACCCTGCTGTTTTGGGGTTTTGCCTCAGTAGCTCCTGCACTGTTTCTTTGTGAGAGTTAAATGTCAGTAGTAGACGCTGTGAGGTGGAACTGCGGTACTGTCTTCTTCCTCCTGTGGTCTCTTCAGTGGACCTTTTTATTTATCGTCCTCCCCTAAAGTCTCCTTCAGGTTGTGAGGGTTTGATAAGATCTGTTATAAGTGTAGTATTTTTTTTTATCTTTGTTTTCAAGCGAGCTTGATACCAGAACTAGGTCCTTTATAAGAACAAGTTGGAGGAGCTATAAATAATACACACTACTGAGACTGAACTTTAATCTCCACCTCTCTGGTTCTGTGTAAATGTTTTGTTTTTTTTTTCTTTCAAAATAGATAACTTAAAGATCTGACTTTATGCTAATTATGTGCTATACACTAGCTAAAATGTGTAAATCTATTATTAGAATTAAGTTTTACCTTAATTTATTTTAACACTGAACAAAACAACCCCTGAAGCAGCCGTTAACATCGCTGCTAACATCACGCACCTGTAGCTTTCTGTGATAGGTTTCTTCACTTGTAAAGGAGACAAAACTCCTCCTACATATTGTATCCATCAGATGTCCTCTATCCTCTATCAACAATCCATTCATTCATTCATTCATCTTCTACCGCTTATCCGAACTTCTCGGGTCACGGGGAGCCTGTGCCTATCTCAGGCGTCATCGGGCATCGAGGCAGGATACACCCTGGACAGAGTGCCAACCCATCACAGGGCACACACACACACTCTCATTCACTCACACACTCACACACTATGGACAATTTTCCAGAGATGCCAATCAACCTACCATGCATGTCTTTGGACCGGGGGAGGAAACCGGAGTACCCGGAGGAAACCCCCGAGGCACGGGGAGAACATGCAAACTCCACACACACAAGGTGGAGGCGGGAATCGAACCCCAACCCTGGAGGTGTGAGGCAGACGTGCTAACCACTAAGCCACCGTGCCCCTCATCAACAATCCAATTAAACAAAAAAACTTTCAGGTACAGTGACACTGGCCAATCACGGGACTCTTTGAGCTCCTGTATGTGAAAGAGAGCAGATTCCTCCGAACCTGTGAAGTGTTTGGTTAGCTGTCTTCATGAGTCTCAGTGGAAACACGTGTTAAACTTTTAGACTGTTAGCTAACATGTAAAATCGAGCGCTACAGGAGCTATTTGGAGGAAACAGACAAAAAGAGTCATTTGGAATGAAATAGGGCTTAATATGAATGTCAGTGTCATTCCTCTGCCATCAGAGTGTTTACCTGCTACACAAGGTGTGTCAGTGTGTTTGTGTTTCAGCACTGAGCCTGATCATGTTTATTGTCGATCAGTAAAAGTGCTTCTTTCTCTTAGATATATAAACGCTCTCAAATATCGTCAGGATCGTGTTTATATCCAGAGACTCCACATGATCGACGTGTTCTTGTGTTATTCAGAAGAAACAGACATATGGCGGCTAGGTGTTAGCTTAGCAGGCTAATTAAAGTGTCTCATTAAATTGGTTGTCAACAGGCGTTTGGGTGTGTTGTGTTTTTATCTTCTCACATCTTTGAGGTTGTACCTTTCTGATTCTTTCATCTCTACAAACATAGTTAAGCATGCAAACACACACACACACACACACACACACACACACACACACACACACACACACACACACACACACACACACACAGCTATACCGAGCCCATACAGAACCCAGTCACACGCCGAGATCGTTCCCCATCTGCGCCGTCATTCTGAGCACAGTGACCTTTAGCTAATAGACGACTTCATCATCAGCATGAGGCCGGCGCTGCAGAACAACCTGTCATTTGCTTTGCAGCACATTTATTATTAGCCGTCTTTTATAAACGTTTCTTTCGACCTCCAATTATGATTTTTTTTAATGCGTAGTATGACAGGTTTGTTCAGTCTAGACCTCACATGGAATTCATGAAGTAAAAAAGTAGAGGCGTTACAAGGAGAAAGTTGGAGACGTGTCAGAAGTTCTTCAGTTTTACTCTGGACTGCTGAGACTAATGTATCTAACACACCATGGAAGCTTATAGCAGAGTTTAGCAGACGTACTGATGTTATTTCTAAACATGGATAATGGGACATTGATGAAAAAAACAGACTGAAGCAGAGAAAAGTTTAGTATCATACTCCGGCAGGGGGCGTGGCTTGTATTTATTTATTATATGTACCTTTATCTTCATTGTGAATATGAAAAAATGTCGAAACAGATCTGGGTGAGAAAGATTCAGCCTCAGCGTCGCTCCTTCCTACAACTCTGTGTGTGTTATTATTATTACGACCTGTCGGTGGCGCTGCTTCACTCGGTTCAACAGAAGTATAACGATGAGCTGAAGTTTATTAAGAGAGAATGATCTGATGTAACTTGTCTACTGAAGTGTTTGTAACAGACGAGGGAGGAGTTTAGTGCTGCTAGCATGTTTACACCGGTGTGTCTCCAGTATACCAAGGGTTTAGATAAATTAAAAAAAAACGTCAACTTTATTCCTTCATTTTCTACCTCTTTATCCGAACTACCTCGGGTCACGGGCGTCTCAGGTGTCATCGGGCATCGAGGCAGGATACACCCTGGACGGAGTGCCAACCCATCACAGGGCACACACACACACTCTAATTCACACACACACACACACACTACGGACAATTTTCCAGAGATGCCAATCAACCTACCATGCATGTCTTTGGACCGGGGGAGGAAACCGGAGTACCCGGAGGAAACCCCCGAGGCACGGGGAGAACATGCAAACTCCACACACACAAGGTGGAGGTGGGAATCGAACCCCCAACCCTGGAGGTGTGAGTCGAACGTGCTAACCACTAAGACACCGTGTCCCCTAAAACATATCAACATTTTATTATAATATTCATGATCCACTGAAGCTGTTCGATTATTTCAGGCGATTGAATTCATGACCTTTTTCCCAAAATGGCTTTAAAAGCTCCTGTTGATGATGAAGATGATGATGAAGATGACGAAGAAGACAGGAAATATTCTGAAATCAGTAGAACCTCCTCCTGCTCTGTGTGTGTGTGTGTGTGTGTGTGTGTGTGTGTGTGTGTGTGTGTGTGTGTGTGTGTGTGTGTGTGTGTGTGTTATTTCATGTTCTCATCATTTACAAATGAGTTAAATTTCCTGGAGAAGAAATTCTCTTCCTTCAGTGTGTGAACCGTAACCTTTATCACGCTGGCGACAGGAAATCGATGTGCCGCTGAACATTTACGGCGTATTGAGATTAATACGTTCTTACTTCCCTTCTGTTAACGAGCCGTCAGAAAAAGCGCCGCTGATTGCTCGTGGCGGTGAGTTTAATTGCGAAGTCAGTCTGAGTGACTGGAGTGAACAGAAATACACCGTCTCGCAGGCACTTGGAGCCCCGAGGCGGTTGGAGCCCGGAGGCGGTTGGAGCCCGGAGGCGGTTGGAGCCCGGAGGCGGTTGGACGTACAGTAATCAGGAGCTTTTTCTTTAATTTTCTGTTGTATTAACTTCAGTGCTGAGATCAAACACAATGAGACACGAATCAGGGACGAAAAGATCCAGTTATTTTTAGATAGTTTTACGTCTAACTGAAACACTGATGCTGGAAACTCCTAACATAATGTTTTTATTTATTACACCTCCATTATATAAACAAGTACGTTACTTATGGAAACGATAACCTATTAGAACCGTCAGAGCCTTCTGACCAATCACAAATTCGGAATTATTAGTCTCATCGAGAGTCTGATCGTGAACCTGATGGAGAGTCTGATGATGAGTCTGATGGAGAGTCTGATGATGAATCTGATCATCAGTCTGATGGAGAGTCTGATCATGAACCTGGTGATGCTTCAGCCAGAGTCAAAAGCAAAATAAGTGGGAGGGGCTTACTCTCTTTCCTCTGTCAATCACAGTGACACTAACCAATAATCTGTAAGTTCTTGCTGCACTGAAGCAGGATAATGATGTTGATTCGTTTCTCATGTGTTTGTTTTGAAATGTTCAGAACGCAGGTTTTTGTCTGTCATTAAGTGGTGAGTGTAAATTGGTGAAGGAGGCGGATTCATCCTGCTGTCTACACACACACACACATACACACACACACACACACACACACACACACACACACACACACACACACACACACACTACAGAACCTCGTCTCGCTCCACATTTGAGCTGTAGTCCCAGATGTGCAGCACAGTGAATAACAGCAGGATGACAGCAGCACAGAGGTTTCTCTCATGAGACACACCGGCATGTTAAAACAGCGTCTTATCAGAGTGGAGCAGAGGCGGCCGGGCGGATTCGCCCAGATGTTATTATTTATTCATGACAATTCAGAAAGAATTGTGTTGATCAGAGAACAACAGGACAGACGTCATCTAGAAAAAAATCTGCAGACATGCAGACAGGCAGACAGGCAGACATGCAGACATGCAGACAGGCAGAC
Source organism: Tachysurus fulvidraco (assembly GCF_022655615.1). Classification (NCBI taxonomy): domain Eukaryota; kingdom Metazoa; phylum Chordata; class Actinopteri; order Siluriformes; family Bagridae; genus Tachysurus; species Tachysurus fulvidraco. The sequence continues at coordinate 1,035,148 of NC_062542.1, forward strand.
TGGCAGACATGCAGACAGGCAGACATGCAGACTGGCAGACATGCAGACAGGCAGACATGCAGACTGGCAGACATGCAGACAGGCAGACATGCAGACAGGCAGACATGCAGACTGGCAGACATGCAGACAGGCAGACTGGCAGACATGCAGACAGGCAGACTGGCAGACATGCAGACAGGCAGACAGGCAGACTGGTAGACATGCAGACATGCAGACTGGCAGACATGCAGACATGCAGACTGGGTGAAAACCAGACAACAGATCACTGATAATGACGAAACGACGAAAACAGAGAAAAAACATCCACAAAATCTGATGCTGTAAAACATCATATTTAGTTCTCCAGTAAAACTCTGGGGTCGTCCTGGACCAGTCGTCCTGGACCAGTCGTCCTGGACCAGTCGTCCTGGAGCAGTCGTCCTGGAGCAGTCGTCCTGGACAACCGAAGTCCAGTTCAGTTCAGGATCTAGACTTCACCCACCATATGACATGGACGTAAATACATTTCTGTGAGCTGTTGAGTATTTTACAGACCGTGTGAAACTATCCAGTGTAATCAGATGTAAATAAAACACCAGCGAGGCTGTAAAAGTGATGAGTAAACAGGAGAAAAGTTCTAATATATTTATATATGTGTAAGTTCACAGATTTAATAATACAGAGAGAGAAAATTCCAGAAATATAAAGAGAAAGACTTCACAGTCAGCTGATGAGGACGTGATGAGGACGTGATGAGGACGTGATGAGGACGGAGATGCTGGTGGAGATGCCTGCTGTTTTATGATTGATAGATAGATAGATAGATAGATAGATAGATAGATAGATAGATAGATAGATAGATAGATAGATAGATAGATAGATAGATAGATAGATAGATGGATGGATGGATGGATGGATGGATGATGTGCATGAGCTAAAACAAAGATCCAAAACACATTGGACTCGAACTCCATGTTCCACCTGACTGTTAATCTCTCTCTCTCTCTCTCTCTCTCTCTCTCTCTCTCTCTCTCTCTCTCTGTATTTCTCTACATTATATCCTGTATTATTGTGTGTGTGTGTGTGTGTGTGTGTGTGTGTGTGTGTGTGTGTGTGTGTGTGTGTGTGTGTGTGTGTGTGTGTGTGTGTGATGTCATTCAAAGATGAAAGGTGTTGGTAGTCATGAGACTCATCCATCTCACTCAATCATCACTTACTTCACACCATGCATCTCTCTCTCTCTCTCTCTCTCTCTCTCTCTCTCTCTCTCTCTCTCTCTCTCTCTCTCCTCTGTTTCTCCCTGAGCTGTGTGACAGATCTGGAGCTACATTAATGGTTTCATCTCCTTCCCCCTTGTACTGTAGCCTCGTGTCCTCAAACTGGTCGATTTTCTGACCTGCTTCTTTCATCAAAGTACAAAACCGTGTTTTCTGCTTTGGACAGATGTCTGTAGGACCAGTGGACAGATTTCTGTAGGACCAGTGGACAGATTTCTGTAAGACCAGTGGACAGATTTCTGTAAGACCAGTGGACAGATGTCTGTAGGACCAGTGGACAGATGTCTGTAGGACCAGTGGACAGATTTCTGTAGGACCAGTGGACAGATTTCTGTAGGACCAGTGGACAGATGTCTGTAGGACCAGTGGACAGATGTCTGTAGGACCAGTGGACAGATGTCTGTAGGACCAGTGGACAGATGTCTGTAGGAGCATTGGACAGATGTCTGTAGGACCAGTGGACAGATGTCTGTAGGACCAGTGGACAGATTTCTGTAAGACCAGTGGACAGATGTCTGTAGGACCAGTGGACAGATGTCTGTAGGACCAGTGGACAGATGTCTGTAGGACCAGTGGACAGATGTCTGTAGGACCAGTGGACTCCACTGTTTGTTTTACTCTACATTAGACTTGAGGAGCAGAAACTTTCTGGTCGTGACCCAAACGTTCCAGAGCGTCGCTGTTTATAAGTAAACACACCGTGACCTGCTTTGCAGAGGGTTAGTGAAGCTCTCAGGTCTAACGAAGCCACACAGTCTCTGAGGTTCAGAGTTTATTGCTCTCGCTCGCTTGTTTGCTCGTGTGATCGTGTGATCGTGTGCTCGTGTGTTTGTGTGATCGTGTGCTCGTGTGATCGTGTGCTCGTGTGATCGCGTGCTCGTGTGATCGTGTGATCGTGTGATCGTGTGCTCGTGTGATCGTGTGATCGTGTGCTCGTGTGCTCGTGTGATCGCGTGCTCGTGTGATCGTGAGATCGTGTGATCGCGTGCTCGTGTGCTCGTGTGATCGTGTGCTCGTGTGATCGTGTGCTCGTGTGATCGTGTGATCGTGTGATCGTGTGATCGTGTGCTCGTGTGATCGTGTGATCGTGTGCTCGTGTGCTCGTGTGATCGTGTGCTCGTGTGATCGTGTGCTCGTGTGATCGTGTGATCGTGTGCTCGTGTGCTCGTGTGCTCGTGTGCTCGTGTGATCGTGTGCTCGTGTGATCGTGTGCTCGTGTGATCGTGTGATCGTGTGCTCGTGTGATCGTGTGCTCGTGTGCTCGTGTGCTCGTGTGATCGTGTGCTCGTGTGATCGTGTGCTCGTGTGATCGTGTGCTCGTGTGATCGTGTGATCGTGTGATCGTGTGTTTGTGTGATCGTGTGCTCGTGTGCTCGTGTGATCGTGTGATCGTGTGCTCGTGTGATCGTGTGCTCGTGTGATCGTGTGCTCGTGTGATCGTGTGATCGTGTGATCGTGTGTTTGTGTGATCGTGTGATCGTGTGCTCGTGTGATCGTGTGCTCGTGTGATCGTGTGATCGTGTGCTCGTGTGATCGTGTGATCGTGTGCTCTGCTATTTCTGGAATCAAGACCAACTTTCCCTCCTGAGACCAGCTGAGAAATGGGACATGACTGTGTTCAAATGTTTGCTGTGGAGAATCTCACTGAGCAAATATGTTTATATCTGATTACTCCATTTAATAAAGGAGACCTGCTACAAACACAGTGATCTATCTATCTATCTATCTATCTATCTATCTATCTATCTATCTATCTATCTATCTATCTATCTATCTATCTATCTATCTTCACACACTACACTCACACCACACACACACACACACACAACACACACACACACACACACACACACACACACACACACACCTCAAGGCCACAATTCATATCATAATTAAATTTTTAATTCTAAAACATCAGTGAACAGTTAACATACCATAGACTTATGGATATCACCATGGTTACATGGCTAAATTTAGACCTCATGCGCACATGGGAGCCAATCAGAAATGATTATTTTGAACAGTGGAACAGTGGAACAGTAATGTTATTCAAGCTAATTGTTAATAGATAGCAGTCTTAAATGAGGTGTGATGTAAGGACACGAAGAAGGTGTGTGTGTGTGTGTGTGTGTGTGTGTGTGTGTGTGTGTGTGTGTGTGTGTGTGTGTGTGTACTTGTCTGTGTGTGCAGGTGTGTGTGTGTGTGTGTGTGTACTTGTCTGTGTGTGCAGGTGTGTGTGTGTGTGTGTGTGTGTGTGTGTGTGTGTGTGTGAGAGAGAAAGTTTTCTCATTCCTTTTTTTCTTCACAAGCTTCCCAACACCAACATCTCCGTCCTTGACACAAATTTGTGAAGATAGACGCAGAAATTGGTTTGGGATTGAAAATGAGTTCAGGGCCATTTGGTATTCTGGGTACGGAGCCGGTGTCATAAACACCGAGGGGCAGAAAGAGAGAGAAAACGCCTCCTGGACGAGAGAGAGATTATAGATCAGTGTGATGAGTTACAGAGATAAAGAAAACTTTATGGTTCTGGTTATTATTAAAAGTCACTCAGTCAAACCTGATCCTCTGAGCAAAGAAAAGAAAAATAGAATAAAGACAAACTCATGAGAGAGACACTGATTATAGCTGCTATAACAGAATGACACGAGGAACTCACTCCTTCGTTCATGTCCCACTGCGTTAAACTCAGCTAGAAATGGACACAAATATATTTAGTTAACATGTTGTTGGTCAAAGGGGGACACGGTGGGTTAGCGGTTAGCACGTTCGCCTCACACCTCCAGGGTTGGGGTTCGATTCCCACCTCCAGCTTGTGTGTGTGGAGTTTGCATGTTCTCCCCGTGCCTCGGGGGTTTCCTCCTGGTACTCCGGTTTCCTCCCCCGGTCCAAAGACATGCATGGTAGGTTGATTGGCATCTCTGGAAAATTGTCCGTAGTGTGTGTGTGTGTGAGTGAATGAGAGTGTGTGTGTGCCCTGTGATGGGTTGGCACTCCGTCCAGGGTGTATCCTGCCTCGATGCCCGATGACGCCTGAGATAGGCACAGGCTCCCCGTGACCCGAGGTAGTTTGGATAAGCGGTAGAAGATGAAGGAATGAATGAATGAATGAATATTTTTGGTCAATATGAGAGGATTAAAAAGACACATTTGTGGATGTGCTGAAAGGAAACGAATCATCTCCGAGGTGTAAACAGTAACTCGGCTTCTTCACTGTGTTCTTTTCCTTATTTTCTGTCAAGGCTTTTTCCCCTCTCAGTTTTACTGTATTGTGTTTAATGTAAAGATGAGGAGATTCTGACCAGTAAAGACAAAAGCACAGCGTGATTCACGGCTCAAAACAACACCAGGAAAAATAATATCCTTCATTTTGCTATTTTTTCCCCACTTCACCGCCCACAGTGCTGCTTTATGCAGATAAATGATATCCATAATATAATAATGACACGATAAGCTCTGATCTCATTTTAAATGCAGAAGAAGGATTCTCTTCATTCAGAGGCTGGAACTAGAGCTCGGGGCAACACGAGAAAAGTGGTGCAGAGGAACAAAAGGCCTGGGTCGTGATTCCCAAAGCCAGGTCTCTCTCTCCTGATAAATACAGCATGACAAACAGTCGGGGAGAAAAACAAGCTTAAATTGGACTCACTTCATTACAGCATCATAACTCCAGAGGGGTGACGACTGAGGAGTGAAACGTCGGTCAGGAGAAAGATCTGACTGCTGCTTTAACTTCTGTGTGGTTCACTGTAAAGTAAATTACTGTATGACGTCAGAATATTCGGCCGTGATATCGATCAGAGTTCTCAATACATTTTTAATGAAGTTAAAATGCTAACAATTTCAGCTGATACAAAAAAAAAACACATAAAAACATAAAACAGGGTACTTATTAAAAAACAAAAAAACTTTATACATTTAAAACATCTAAATGACGTAAACGTATGTTATTTAATAACTTATAACTAAAATGAATTCTTTTATCTGTCTGAAACCTGTGAAAAGTTAGCGTCAGTTTGTTAGCGTCATTTCTTCTGTTTCTTTTTCGATTCGTTTTCTTGTAGTAAGTTCGTATCCACAGCTCGCACATTTTCACGTCAGCTCATCATCTATACCTTCATCTGTTCTGTCATTTCTGGAGTTTGCTCCTAAGAATTTCACTCACCAAGGCACATGTGCTGTGGTGACGTGACAATAAAAGTGACTCGACTCGACTCGACTCTCCAGACACCCGCTTAGAATGTTATCGCTCGATTGAATGGAGGTTATCGGTGGCTAATCAGCCCATAGATATGGATGATAACAACCTTCTGAGCCTACCGGTAGCCGCAACATGCACCCCCTCTCCCCCCAGGACCATACCTATGGCCTGATTAACCACCGATAACCTCCATTCAATCGAGTGACAACATTCAAAGCCGGTGCTCCAGGTGTCTAAGAAAAAAGCTGTAAAAAAGGATCTTTCCCTCTCACCATGTTAGCTAACTAGCTTGCTAGGATTTATTTCTCCAGGTAGGTCAGATTTCTGTTCAGGTTAGTGTAAGCTTAAAACTAACAAAAAATAAATAAATAAAACACTTCTCTCTCTGTTAGCTTTCAGACGGTCAGTTGTCTTTCTCTCTCTGTAGGTTATCTATTACTTGCTAGAATTAACTCAGTAGATTAGCTGCTGCATGCTAGGTTAGCGACAGGGGAAGAGAACAGTGGGATATTCATTCATTCCGAACTAGCACGTTTGCCCCACACCTCCAGGGTTGGGGGTTCGATTCCCACCTCCGCCTTGTGTGTGTGGAGTTTGCATGTTCTCCCTGTGTCTCGGGGGTTTCCTCCGGGTACTCCGGTTTCCTCCCCCGGTCCGTAGTGGGTCACGGGGAGCCTGTGCCTCAGGCGTCATTGGGCATCGAGGCAGGATACACCCTGGACGGAGTGCCAACCCATCACAGGGCACACACACACTCTCATTCACTCACACACACTCACACACTACGGACAATTTCCCAGAGATGCCAATCAACCTATCATGCATGTCTTTGGACCGGGGGAGGAAACCGGAGTACCCGGAGGAAACCCCTGAGGCATGGGGAGAACATGCAAACTCCACACACACAAGGTGGAGGCGGGAATCGAACCCCCAACCCTGGAGGTGTGAGGCGAATGTGCTAACCACTAAGCCATCGTATCCCCTAGTTGAGGATATTTAGTATAATATATAAAAATAATTTATAAACTCGAGAGAAATTCTGACAGCCGATTTGTTTGGATTTATTTTGATTTTATTTAAAACAAATTTGTACAAAAACACATTTTAAAGCCCCTCCATGTCCCCTGACCTTAATGTTTGTAACTTATAACAGTTTATTAATGACGATACCTTGTAAATCATTTAGTGATGTAACTCTGAATCTAATCAGCAGCGCTTCAACCCGTCAGACCGCAGACGCCTGCAAGGGTCTTCCATCATTTCACTCTCTTAAATCATTCATGAATTCTTATCGAGATTAATTAGTTGTAAAATTCTTTATAATTTCACTTTATGAAATGAAGCGGTAAATGTCAGACTCTTAAAGGTCACGGCGGAGCGTCACCGAGTCTCGGCGCAGAGACACAGAGGAAGTGTGAACACGGCTGCAGTGTGTAAGAGACGCCAGGAAGCTCTTCTCTTTAACCTTTAGTTTGTGTTAAGGTCAAACGAACCATTTGAATATTTTTACTCAGCGGTTGTAAGAAGAGTCTCCAGAGATGTGAATGTCTGTGTCTGTGTGCTGAAATCTGTGTGCTGTGTGGTGCAGTAAAGTTCTGAAGGAGATCCCGGTTGGAGATCTGAAGCCGGACGAGACGGTGAAGGCCACGCAGGAAGCTCAGCTCCTCTCGCAGCTCCATCATCCAGCTATCCTCAGGTTCTACACCAGCTTCCTGGAGAGAGACTCGTTCTGCATAGTCACCGAGTTCTGTGAGGTAAACCGCATCCTTCTCTTCTGAGTATGGCGAGGCTAACGACTGATAACTGAGTGGGCGGAGCTAAGGAGCGAGTGGTGTCGCTTTGGAGTGGTGGATGATACGTTTACCTGCCTTTTTTTGTGGACTGTTGAATGTAAACTGATTGGACCTGATCTGTTCTAATGTGATTTGCAATCTAATCTGGACTAAACCATTTTGGCCTAGATTGTGTGATCTGGTCTGATCAAGTCTGGTTCAAACTAGTTTTAGGTCAGTTCTGGATTTGACCGATTTTTAGTCTGGTCTGATCTGATTAATTCAAGCTGCACTCTGTTTGGTCCTGGATCTTCATGTCCGATCTGCTCAGGCTGAACTTGCTCTGTTGAGTTATCAGGTGTTTTCTAGACCTCCTTTGATCTGGACTGTTTGTGGTCTGATTTCTTCTCCCTTTTCCACTCAGCAGATGTTTGTGGTTTGTGGATCTGTTCCTCCATCTCAGGATCCAGATAATGACACTCTCGGTGCCTCAGGAGGTCACCCTCAATTTCTCCCATACTATTTTCCTCTCAGTTCCAGAACATCTGCCCATTTCTACAGTTATGCTGCTTTCCCATTTGTCCTCAGCTCACCAAGCCATTGACCTGACTCGTGACTGCAGCTCGTGGTCCATTGTGTCCGTTTTGACCTCCGACGTCATTTGATGAAAGGTGTCCATGACAACAGCACAGAGATGATGGCTGTATTACTTCCATGTTGCTATGACGAGTGGACCTTTGGTCAGTTACCTTTAATTGTAAAATTGTAGAGAGCCGGAGACAGAGATGAACTTTCACATTTATTATAAATCTACAAGCTCTGATATCTTCTCCTGTAGGTGCTGGACAGCAATGTGGTGAAAGTGTGGAAGTATCACGTCCATACAGTGTCACCTTCCGGAGGTCTCACTGAGCCTCAGCTTTCACACACGTGACCTTTATTTATCGACTAGTGCACTCTCATATTACACAGTTTCTACACATGGACCTCAAACTGGCAGCAGTTTTTATCATCAAACCTCAAATGGTTCCTGATGTCGTGACTTTCTTCCAGAACATATAACAGACCCTCACATAAGGGTGGTTTCATATCAGAAGCTTTTCTCATAGCTAGAACCCGTTAGAACCCATTAGGGACTCCAGAGAGAATGTAGCTTAATGGAGAAGAACCATTTAGAACCTTTTACGTTCTTTGACGTTCTCCTCGGATG